>NW_009631587.1:42834-67303 GCF_000690535.1 Cariama cristata | reverse complement strand
AATCCAGTGGGTCAATTCTGCCTTTTAAATTGGCAATAGATATGATATTTTCCAAAGTAAAAAAATGATTTACATATTTCTTATACTTTGGGCAACAAGTGAAGTTTCGTGAGTCTTTTGAAACAAACTGCTTTGATTCTGTAAATGAATTGTTCTATACATTTATGGAAAATTTAAACAAATACCAGGGGCAACTTGCTTTTGGCTTAATATATTTATACTAGGCAATATAAGATCTACTGTTTCTATCTTTTAGTAAAACAAAGAAATTTAATTAAATCTTTGCCATCTAGCAACTATGCACATATTCCATTGATGTGAAGGAGGAAAGACAAATCCATTTAACACAGAAGTAAAATGAGGCTGTAAGCAGTTCAGGAGGTGTTCAACCCTAATTATTTTTCTATATAACTGGCTGGCTTCAATGAAAATGCAATACAGGGAAGAACTGAGGTCTTCTTTTTTTTCCTCCAATCACATTTTTAATTTGGATTTGCATAATATATGGCAAGCTTATTACGTCGATAATACTTTGTCCAAGTTGACACGAGAAAGTGTTCTGAATCGTGACAAAATTTGAAAAACAGTGTGTGTTCTCCCTCCTATAGCATTCTCAAAGCAGCTAACCAGAAACAGAATAGCTATGTACAGAAATAGCTATGTAGTACATAGCTACGCTATGTACTGAAGCCTAAAATGAAATTTAATTCTATGTTTCTAAGCTCAACTGTTTCCTTATGCCTATTAATGTAGCAGTTCCACTTACAGGGATTTCTCCAAAGTTTTCATCGTGTTAACAATTCGTATCCACATTAATCTGTAGATATCCACCAAAGTAGCAGTGAACAGCTGGGAACTCCTGGCTTTAAATCTTCTTTCTGTTTAATGTCTGCATTGTTTCAGGAACTGTGGTAATGCACTGCAGTTTTAAATCGGTTTAAGAAAAAGATGCTTCAGTCTGTCTTTTGCACTAAGTAGATGGAAAATGCTCTTATGTAGAATGTAGACAAGTACCTGTCTGTTAATCTTGTCCGTACCTGTTTGTTAATGCTCAAACAAGTACCTGCTTGTTAATGGTCAGTGCAAAGGGTAGGATAAGGGAATGGGGGACAGTTTCTGTCACCTGAAGCAAAGAGTAGGCTGCACATATGGCAATGTTGTGGGGGTTGTGGGCCAAACCCCTCCATGAGCCTCTCTCCCCAGGGCAGCCCTGGCTGAGCTCCCAAGGCTGGAGGTGGCCTCTCGCCTTCCAGCATCGCTTCCACCACAGCTGGTACTGCAGAACAGTGCTCATACTCAAAAATGCAACTTATCTCCAAAATATATAGGTGTCCAGAGGAACCACCTCTAGATACAATACTACCTCTTGGTCCTCCACTTCCAATCCTGCTTTAATTTTTTTTCACCTATAGTAAGCATATGACATACTCTGCCCAGGAATCACGTACGATCCATGAGGAAGTAAGAGCTGTGAACACTGAATCCTTCCAGACAATAAATAATATGTTTGGCATCACGGAAAAAAAGATACAGGACAGGTAGACCTGAGGTGGTAAATCTCCACACAGAGGTACCCACGCTTTGCAGTGTAATCCTGTGTATTGTATGCAGAGGGACTGATCCACTGGCTCTGCCAGACGGCACAACCGGTATCCAAATGGAGATGCGCTGCTTCAACTAGGAAAGACGTCATGACTGAGAAGGAAGAAACCCTTCAGAAACACTGAGAAGGAAGGCTACAAACTAATGTGGCTACAAGTTAATGTAAGGTAAAGTTATGGAGTCCCTCAGAACTAATTTGGAGACAGAGAAGAGCCTAGGAAGAAACATAAAATTACATAGTTAATTAGTTTTATTTAAAAAAGAAAAGCTATCTACACCCTCAGTAGATGGAAAGGCAACTATTCCTTTATTCACCTGGATTTGATATCAATTACACTTGATCTTGATAATAACATATTTATAGTAGTGTTGGTCTGTGCGCATTTGGTTTTAAATATCTTACACCAAATTGCCTTGACAGATTAGTTTGCCCTTTAAACTTCTAATTTTTGTTTTAATGTCTATGTAACATATAATGAAAACCAAATATGGCACTGCAGGTTGCTGGGACAGATTTCCGAAGGAATTTGTCAGCATAATTTCAAATTTGCTATACACATGATCCTGAGTTCTGAGGAGAACGAAGCGGTTGACATTTAGGATTTTGCAATTGGCTTTCATACTTAATTTTATGTATCTTTTGGTTCTGATGTATACAGCAAATGACAATGATTCTAACAAGACCATGGCTACTTAATAAAATATGAGGAAATTTTCCAAACATTCAGAGAGCAAATAACAATGTCTGCATTACAGTGGCCTTTCCTCCTTTCTAGTTCTGTATTTCTGTGTTCCTGTTAGGAGTCATCATATTTTACCTTTAGCAATCACTCTCCGAGGAACACTTTCTTATCTGTGTGTTCTGGTCTGTTCATGAGCAAGAGAAAAAGAAGCTGGCTTATAAAATGCACATGAAATCAGCAATGAAAGAAATGAATGACATAAAAAAAAGTCATTGAATTCTATTGTGTAGATTCCTTATTTCCCAATATGACTGCTTTTTAGCAGCAAAGGATTCCCAATAGCAGCTTCCCAGATACTTCCGTGGGAGCGTAAGTTTATCTAGCTCACATCTGCTATGTTGCTGGGACTTTTCCCTAAGAGTTAAGAATGGCACGGGTTTTTTCATTAGATGAAAGTTGCAGCATAAATAAAAAGCTTGCATGACTTGGTTTAAAATAACTATTTTCATTTATATTGCATTCTATTCACAATTTACTCAATCTATTCTGTCATTCCAATGGAATAATTTCTCACTAAAAGAAGGGGAAAAAAAGTGAAGTGAACTTCATTATTATACCAAAGAAGCATTTCATGAATATATTCAATCTGTGCTAATGGATTTTAACACACTTTTACTATTCTGCAATGAACTGCTCATAAAGTTTTTAATTACCAAAGCAGTATCCAAAAATACACTGCAGAGAGGTGCACTGTTGTAACAAAGGTTATTCCTTTATGCCTTTAGTCTTGGCTCACTAATGAATCTACAGGTATCTGTGTTTATTTAATATAAAACCTAATTCTATAAATATACGTAATTCACCTAAATTGCTGTTCCCAAAACAAGTTGCTCACATTATTTTTCGGTTAAAGAAAATAAGAAATAGCATATATTAGTAACTCATATTAGAAACATGTGTTAGAAGTAGCTCATATATTGTGATATTCATCACCCAGTCCTGTGGGGTATGGAGTGTAGTCAGAGATCTGTACAGTGTAACTGCTTGAGATCAAATAATATCCAGAGAGTCCAAGGATAAATTCCTTCACCTGACTCCCTCAGCGATGTGCTGTTTGCCCCATAGTGAGCTTTGTATTGCACTCTATGACACAGGATATTCACTGAAGTTTGTGAGTCATGTGGCATTTACTGAAAAATATTTTCTGTTTATATCATGCAGGCTTTAAGCCATCCACTTCCAAAGGAATCGGTAATATTCCCATCCCCTTTTTCATGTAATATACCCAAATTAAAATACTCACCAAATGATGGGAGGAATCCAGGTCTCGTTTTCTCTGTGCCATCCAAGAGGAGTTAAAACAACATCCTCTACCACCTATGATATAGATATTTGGGGGTGTTGGTCAATATCCGACTGAACATGAGCTGGCAGTGTGCCCAGGTGGCCAAGAATGCCAATGGCATCCTGGCTTGGATCAGCAATGGTGTGGCCAGCAGGACAAGGGCAGGGATTGTCCCCGTGTACTGGGCACTGGTGAGGCCACACCTCGAGTGCTGTGTTCAGTTCTGGGTCCCTCACCACAAGACAGACCCTGAGGTGCTGGAGCGAGTCCAGAGAAGGGCAACGAAGGTGGGGAAGGGTCTGGAGCACAAGTCTGATGGGGAGCGGCTGAGGGAGCTGGGGGCGTTTCGTCTGGAGAAGAGGAGGCTGAGGGGAGACCTGATCGCTCTCTACAATGACCTGAAAGGAGGGGGTAGCCAGGTGGGGGTCAGTCTCTTCTCACAAGTAACAAGGGATAGGACAAGAGGAAATGGCCTCAGGTTGTGCCAGGGGAGGTTTAGATTGGATATGAGGGAAAATTTCTTCACTGAAAAGGTTATCAAACATTGGAAGAGGCTGCCCAGGGAAGTGGTGGAGTCCCCATCCCTGGAGGTATTTAAAAGATGTGTGGATGTGGTGCTTAGGGACGTGGTTTGGTGGTGGACTTGGCAGTGCCAGGTTAACAGTTGGACTCAATGATCTGAAAGATCTTTCCAACCTTAACGATTCTATGACGCACTCACAAGCTGGATCCTGCCCCTCCCATATGTCCTGTTGGTACCTTTAAAGCATCATGCAGACTCACGCTCTGATTAGATGGTGCTGGACCACTTCTGTGGTCTCCTTCCCCAGTCTTCATTCAGGAGGGCCCCACACCCCTGTTGCTCCTTGTGTGGGACCGTATTTCTGTCATGGGGTTACACTTGGATGGTTCCTTGCCTGTGGCCAGGGTGCTTCTTTGTGTTGGGCCTAGTCAGAAGTGGGATTGTACCTTCCAGGTAAACTGGTGCAAATTATCCCTGAACAGATGTTGCTCGCAGTTTGGTTGAGGCATAGAGTGCACATCAGATGATGTGGATTGATTTCCTCTGTATCACAGACTATTACAGTTCATCCACTTTCTTCTCCATTAAACCTAATCACTCATGTTTGATAAAGTGTTTCTTATAAAAAAAAAGGTATTATATATTAATCTAAACACATCAAGAGACCTAGAATTACTCCTTTAAGTAAAACCTTCACAAGCCTCTAGAAAGATAATGCTGGCTGATAGTCTCAAAGATAATCCAGACAGAATCAAGCTAATGTTATTTTAGCTCTTTAGTTAACTAATGCGTCCTCCACACTTTTGACATTTTGCTTGTTCTGTCTGGAATAATATTTAATAATCTGAGCATGAAAATCAGGGATGCAGCTTCTGGGGAAATGTGGATCTTGATTTAATGTTTATAAATGGAATATCATAAGTGTTTGGACCTACAACACAGACCTCCCCACCTCAGTGTAAAGCAGAAAGCCTAGGAAAGCTCTTCCACAGCCAGGAAGACAACAGATGCTGAAGAAGGAAGGAGACCCCTTAGAAAAAACAACAGCACCTTGAGAGAAAAGACAGATGAGCTTCATGCTCCCTTGGGGGGAGGATGGAATTGTTTTCTCATTGTATAAGCCTCATTTTTTAACTGATTCTCCAAAGCAGATGCCTATCTCTGAAGAAACTGAGACACAGCACTAATGGTTTTCTTTTCTGCAGCATCTGCAATGAGTCACATGTAGTTTAGCACTCTCGGCTCGAGGTAGAGATGCAGTAACTTGAAGGCTATCCTCAAGCAGTACACTCAATATTGCAGTTCTCTATATAAGGGAAAATGCCTTCAAGTTCTTCTGTTTCAACAAAATACAGAAACTGTTTTGTTGAGATGATGACAGAAGTCTGCAATACCCAAAACCTGAAAATGCAGCTAGGCGCACTTTACGTGTTTAAGATTGTAATAACCTAGAGATGATTTAGGCATGTGTTTTGTGCGTGTGTGTGTGAATAAAACATCAACCGCAAGCTTTTGTTGTGGTGTGACTCTTTTTTAATTGCTATTGCTGATCTCACCTTTAGAAGTTCATGATTACTTGTGCAAGTCAATGTGCAGGACCAGACTCTGCATCCGCTGACGAGATAGTGCTTGTTGCTGCCAGCCGATTTTGATGCCCAGGAAAGGGTAGGATTTATCCATGTTCAGCTGACACACGGTAGGACAGCAGCATTTATTTGCCTGGATGTCTGGGATGTTTTCTTCGTATCTTTAAAAAGTAACTGATACCGCTAAACACACCCTGTGCTTGGTTGATTCAGTGCTGTAGCAGTGGCAGGCGTGCAGCACATACAGCTCGCTGGCAGGCAGATGCCATATAACCATACGGAGAAGGCACGTACCCAGCGTGTTAGGGGTGCAGCCCAAGTCAGATGCTGTGCATGTATCTGATATCAGATGGCAGCTCTACTGAGTGACGGGATACAGGGAGCCACTGCGTGAGACACTGAGGAGTGGCCAAAGGCTGTGTCCCCCCTCACCAGCTGCACACAGGGACAGAAGGCAGCTGCATTGCTGTGCTGCAGGGACGTGAAGTACCAGTGCGGGATTTCAGGACCGTAAGACAGCAGCCAGGTTGTCAATGTTAAATTCTTACCTTTTCAGATAAGAATCTCCAAGGAAACTTGGAAACAGGAATTCCAAAAAAGTGAAGACTGAAAATACTGACCCAACCTTTCCTACTAAAAGATCCACCAGCAGTTTTTGCAAGTTTTTTGCGTGCAGCACCTAACCAGTGACTGGATCACAACAGTAATGATCCTGCTAGTCTTTAGGAGGTTAAACGAGAAATATGACAGCCAGCTGAAAAAGCAAAAGGTCAAAACTGAGGTAACAATAATCATCTAAATGGGAATTCGAATAGAGCTCTGATGTTCATGCTCCTACACTTTTAATAAGTGCCATAGGATTTCTAATTACCACAGTATCAGGAGCTCCACTTGCTCTTTACAACGGTAATGACTACAGCAGAACAGATCCTATTAGCACTATGCCAAGGCAGATGCTCAGAAGTTAATCATGGGAGTAAAGTGTCTCTACACCTCTGTTGGGGTCTACTCTTCAAATACGGCAAAGTTCAATTTTGTTAGTTTCTTTCATCACAGCTTAGAAACAAAGCTCATCTAGTGCATACACATTTTATAAAAAATATACCCAACTTGTATTGACTTCAACTTTTGTTCAGTGACATCACATTAAGAAACTTCCTTATTTCCATTGGTTTGATGTGATCTCGTACTACAGGGTTGATCTGAAAAGTGTAAGGGTTTAGGTCACTTTGACCTAAGCAGCCAAATGAAAAGGGTACTTTTGGTGAAGGTTTTGTAGTGTTCCTGTTGTTGCTTGGGTTCTTTTAAGTCTGCCCTTTCTGAGGTCTGACTTAGCAAAGACTTGTGGTGCTCTGGGTTTCCATGGGAGCTATGTTTTATTTTGGTACAGTAAGAATGAGCAGCAGTAGCACAATGCAAGTAACAATAATGTATGGTTTTAAAGGAGATTGATTGTTTGCAAAAGGTCTGAGTTTCGGGCAACATTACCATTAAGAGAGGGATTGTTTCTTTTGTTAATTACAGAATTGTCTACTGTCTAATGTTTGCCTATATGCAAAGTTGTCTAAATCAGTTTTTGTTTACCTTTACTGAATCTTTATCATGTTAGCAGTTTCCAATATTCTGTAATTTCATGCTGTTAATGTTTTCATGTAAGTTTTGCTATTTTGGGAGTATGAAAGCAGTGCAGTTCCGGCTCTGTAATTAAGGGGCTTCAGTGACCTCTTTTCTCTCAGCTGCTGCTCATGAGACTGAGAAAGGAAGGACACAAGCCATAGATAATACAGAACAAAGCTTCTATTTATCAAAAACACCAGTCCTCAGGGTTATTTGAATGATAAAGCTGCAGTCTATCCCTCTTGATAAACCGTGGTAAGAGTTGCAAATATGATTTGGCAGCTCATCTTCCTTGCGCTTCCAAGTGAATAGGGTGCCCATTACAGCAGAATGTGGGAAACAATGAAAAATGTGGTGCTGATACTGTTGACATAATATGATGTGTAATGTCTGTGAGTCAGCACTTCTGCTGAATATTTACGTACATTTGCAAAGACTGAGCTGGTTTGCCATGTAGCCCAGGTAAATCTCAATTCCACCGTAACAAGGGCCCATGAGTGCGAGCTAACTTCTCATTGATCTACTTCATATGATTAATCAGTATCTCTCTGTTACTGCAGGTGCACTTCTCTGGACCTCATGGGTTTGCCGCCTTGTTTTCCAGGATACCTAAAGTAGTCTGAAAGGTGAAAGTGGCTAAGTATATGGACATTTTCAATTAAGAAAGGGGAAACATGAAAGTAGTCAGTACCTCTGATGAATAGTTTTTGCCTGAAATTCAAAATGTTATTTCCTAAAGTATATGTTTTATGTTATATATTACAAATTAGACTACGCTGTATCTTAGACATGCAGTGAGCCAGATTCAGACCTCTGTTTGGTTTACAGAAAATCAAAATTTGGCCTGCATTGATCTCTCAGTATTCTAAAGACATGTAAGATTATTAAGAAAGCTCTGAAGAACAAAATAAAAATATCATTAAGCTGCTGCAAAACTCTGTGATGTGTCCTCACCTGGTATACAAGAAAATACAGGCAATAGAGTCAGAAAATGGATAGAGAAGGGCTAAAGAGATGGAGCGAGGGACAAATTAATAGTTAAGAACGCTACAATTTGGAGAAATTATGTTTGTGGGAGATATGAAGAACACTCATAAAAACATGGCTGACTAGGAGAAAGCAGCCATACAACTGTTGTGTATTTAATACAAACTGGTTTTATAATACCGAAATTGGAGAAGCAAAATTAATTATGTTGGAGATCCACTAAAGACAAAAGAAGTTTTTCACACTCTGCATAAGTAAACTGTGGAACAACTTGCCCAGAATATCTTGCATGTCAGGAAGATTTGCATACTAAAAGCACTTTTGAAAAGATTCTCAGGAGAGGGATGCTCACCACATGAAGACCACAGCTGGCTCAGCTACCAGCTGCAAGCTGGGAGGGTACGTTATGAAACTGTGACCAAATGTTTGCTTTGTTCTGTACTCCTCCTAGACCAGCTGCTCTTACTAGCCACTCTTGGGGGCATGGTACTGGCCTAGATGGACTATCGATCCTTGAGTTTAGAGACCATCTTACAGATAAATATTCTTATACAAATACTGGAGAAGGAATGGAATAGGTAAACTGATTTTAATTCAAAACTAGTTGTGCACCATTAGGTTTCTGCAGCCAGTTAGCCTATGCCCTGGACTGGATTTCAGTGTTTTTCCAGTATGGTAAAGTTTATATTTGGGAGAATGTAGATAGTACAACTGATAGCAAGGATTAAATGAGAAATCAGACCCTATTACCTGTGTCCTTTGAACTTTTCTCATTTTCATTAGAAAACCTTTACAAAGCCTTTATAAATTGTAAAAGACTGCAAAAATTAGATAGTAGATAAGTAAATGGGACAGCATATGATAAGAACACATAAAAAGAGAAGAGTGAGGAAGATCTGATAAATAAACCCAACAATCACCTTATTCAGTTTGAGTGGGAAAACCAGTTAAAATTCTGAAGGGGAAAACAAAAGTTGAGTTGGTGTCAAAGTATTTGTCAGTATTTAGTGTAGAAATAGAAAGACTACAATTGAATTAAAAACTAAGTTAATGCTTTCCAATTAATAGCTTATCAGTTTGCAGGAGATGAAACTGAGGAATACGTAGAAGTAGAAAGCTGATTAGGACATGCACGTGCACATGCACACAGACACACACACAAACCAGGGAGAGAATGAGGCAACAAGTTCAGCATAATGTAATATAGATTGAAAACTTGCCTACTACCTAGTAAAATACAGACTTAGGAAAAGATTATTATAATGAGGTTTTCAAATTCATGTGCCTTCAATTAATTTCCAGTTTATATTTAAATACAAATAGTGCTTTCTGTTGATACTAAGCACTTAAGAAAGAATCTATCTATGGAATGCTAAGTGCAAGCTGAAAAGCCTGGTTTCAGGTCCTTTGGTCATTGTTATCATGGGAGGTTATTTTACTTTGTGTCCAGCTGCTCTTCTAGTTTTTTTTTATAAAAGTAAGATATATTTTATTACCTCAGGTTGCATTTTTAGGTCTATCATTTAATATAATCCACAATATTTATTAATATAGCACTTACCCATCTCCTAAATGATTAATAAAAATATACTGTGTATTGTTAATTTGGACCACAAGTCTTTTTTGTAGCTACTAGCGTCTGTGAAATCAGTGAGTCACCAATCATTTCCAGTGAAGGAACCTTGCAACAGAAAACTTGACTTGTTAGTGAAGAGTAATTTGAGATGATCAAGTAAAGATCACATCTAATAACTCTATAATAACATACTTACACAATGGCTGTAATGACTCTAGAGAGGGCATTAAGAATCATTGAGGAAATTACATGTGGTTTTAAAGTTTGTAATTTTAATTACCTTGTTCCGTAATAGACTGCAATGTCTACAAACCAGCCATCATGTACTTTCCATGATTGGAAAGTATATGGAACATGTTGGTAACTGTAAATCCAGGTTTATTTATTTTAGTGTTGAAACATGAAAAAAGAAAGATGAAAAGAGAATAAATGGAGCTATACTGTTTAGACTAACACTATTTTCTTAAGTAACATCCTCATGAATGAACATAGTAAATTTGAACAGTACGTGTTTTCACCATCTGTGCTCCAATAATGATAGCAGGCACCAGGGGAGAACAGGGTACTTAAGTATAGCAGGAAACATCAGTCTGCTGCTTTTAGCATGAGCTGAATATTCAGCTTTTAGGTGCCTTGGTCTTAATTTATGCTCCATTCCTAATTAAATTGTCTTGCTGACATGTCTCTGAAATCTAGCTTCCTGTGCCTCAGCTTTAATTTCTTCACCCTTGATTGATAATGTATGTGCTTTACCATCATATATTGTTTCAGTCTTGTGAAAAACAAACTGCATTACTCTGGACTGCTACAGTCTGATTGGACACATGAGCTATATTGACTATAAAGAAACTTGCAGTTAGCATTGCCAACAATTATGTCATGCCAGACTTTTATTCCTTTCTAAAGAACATTTTCATTAACTCTCCTTTTAACCAACTAACATCTATCTAAAATTAAAGGTAGCTAACTGAGTAGTGAATAAAACGTCTATAATCATTCATCAGTGGACAAAAATGGCAGCAAATAGCATGAAATTATACTTCTAAAATGAGAAATAAAATTTAATTTAATTTTGTGTGCAAGTAATTGCTTTTCAGTTCTTGTCATTCTTGAGGTAAGCTGCATTTTTGTGCTGCTGATATCAAAGAACAAGAAAAGAGAAGGCTGCTCCCGATGTCATTCCAGCATTTTGGAAAAGGTTCGGATGGAGCAACAGAGGTGCACACAACTGAAAATAACTTCAAAAATCATGCAGTTGGAAAATAAAAAAATCAAAGTATCTTTTCAATATAATTCATATCTTGCAAGCAGTTTTATGAAAAGAACTTGAAGCTGCTGTTTCTTTACTAATACATGCCATATTACCAAACAAAACTGTTAATTATGAAGACTGTAATGTCAAAGTATTCTTTGTGTATATGTCTGAAAGAAGACTGTCCATATAACTTTAATTCTGCTCCCTTATGATTACCTCAACATTATGATATAACCTTTAGTTCTATGACTGCGCACTATTTATTGCTGTACTTAATGTTTACATGTAGAGTGTGAATGAAATTTCTACAGTAGCATTCATTCCAGTATTTCCTCATTTTTTAATTTATGCTCTTGCAACAACAATAATTTCCTTTGAACTTACTTGAGAGTGTGTGTGTGTGAGTATGTTTGTCTATGTACATGCATTATTTCCTACGTCTGGCAAAAGGAAGCAAACAAAAACTCCATTGTGACATTTTCTTGTCGTTCACACAGGTCATCTGCAAATGTGAAGTCCATACCATCCAAGCTAAACAGATAATAGCTGTCAGAATTTTTCATTCCCTGTGTGGAGCAGAACTGGAGAAGCTACAGTGCTTTTGGTTTTCTCAGTTATTTGTTATCAAGAGAGATGAGACTGAAGATTTTGGAGGCTGGCTTTGGGCAAGGATGGAAGTACATCCTAGTCACTGCTGATTTCTGCCTTGTGTTTGCCCAGCTCAGTATATTCTCTTTTGTCTTCTATTTTTTGATTCCTAATCCAGGCCCATTTTCTTTGCCCATCCATGTCTAAACTCTGCTCCTTTACTATCTCACCACAATTATGTGGATTTCCTTCAGCTCACTCACTTAAGGCAATCTAGCTTACTACCCCATGGTCTTAGAGTATTGGAGCCTTTAGCTCAGCTCCTATACCTTTTAGCTGGAACTGCAGGTCCTGCTGCTGGTAGCATTCATCTACACAGTTTTATTTCACACAAGTATAAGAAGCAGGTATTGCTGAAGGGCAGTAACTCCATGTTTGGAGTAACTCCATGGGACACGTATAAAAGGCAACACATAGAAGTTGTAAGATGTGGGTGATGTTGCTACCACTGCTACCAGGTGTCCATTTGTCCTACCTCCAAGGGTACTACAAATGTTCAAAACACTGTGACTGGGAAACCTCTGGCTTAGATTAACCCTTTGGCTGAAGACAGATCTGCTTATGTTTGCTGGAGATGTGCTAGAATAGAAGCTGGTTTCTTTTTAATGGAGAATTGCCTAGGACATTTTATGATTTTGTCCTGGTTTTAAACATGGCCTCTGATGTTTCTTCATTTCATCCATTTTATAGCAAGAAAGAGCAGAGCCAATGTAGTTGAGACTGCTTCTTACAGGCCAACTTATGCTATGACTCACCAGATTAGGAAATGACAATGTTTTTTCCAACAAAAATGTTGGTGATGGCATAGGTGTCTAAATGAGTAAGAAAGAAAAAAAACCTCCTAAACTCCCCCCCGCCAAAAACCCGTGCTTAAACAAAATGATGATATGTTATGCCTAGAAAGAATGAGCCAGCTGTAACGCAGTGAGAGAAGAGATGCTCTGCTCAGTGCCCTGGCCTGCTCTGTGAACTTGGCAAAATTATCATCTTTGCTGCTTTTGTTATCTATTTAAATGAGGAAGTATTTAAGCTGTTCTGTCTGTTTTTCTGTTTGCACAAAGCCTGTCACAATAAAAGAATGAACTTAGAAGGGGCCCCCTAGAAATAATGAGGTAGAATAAAAGTCATCAGACTAGTAAATTCTGCTTTATAGCAGCAAGCTTCTTTACAGCGTTCATATCTTACTTCCTTTGCCCCCCGTAGTCACAACCAGTTTTCTTCTTTTGCAGCCTGTGAAGTCTATCGTTGCTGAAGAGGGGAAGAAAACTATAACAGACAATGTTCAGCCAGAGCAAATGAAAACACAAGCTGGATAGTAGTTACGCGTGTATAACAAGTAGACAGGGAATTGTCAGAGAATGATGGTATAAAATATATTTCTGAGTCTTCTGAAAGTATAAGTTATATGAGTAACTATATATTCTCTATGCAGAACAAATTTTAAAATAAGTCTGGCTTGCCTATAAAATTTGAGATGTTGCCTCTAATTGAAAACGTTCTCTTTGGCTACAGATTATGCCCCTGGTATCAATATGGGAAGAGCTTTCCTATGTGCCTTAGGAATTCAGAGAACGAACAGTACCAACAAGTGACAGATCTGCTGACATTACAGCTCAAGAGACACTAGCAGCCCAGTCAGCACCTGAACTGTGCTACTGCTCCACAGTAGAGAAAGGGCCCTTCACAGGACTTCCAAATAGAGATGAATGATTCTGAATGGAGGGTCCTAGCTTGTGAGAACACCAACCAAACTCTTCAAAACACAAAGCTTCTCCAAAAGTTTGTTTGGAAGCAACCGTGGACCCTTTGGACATGACTATGACACCATTTACAAAATGAGCAAAGCAGAGCTACCTTTCTTCACAAGATGGAGTGAGACATCTTGTATAAAACCCTATCAATGAATATTAGGGAGGATGTTATGAGCAATTCTTACTATCATTGTTCAAGGATAACTTTTCTTTAAAGGTTGTAAGTTCTGCTTCTGTTTTTTAGTTATTTCTTTGAAGAGTACTATAAAAAATAGAAACAATTTAGCAAGATCAAAGAGTCCCAGACACTACTATTGTAAAAAGCACAGCAACCGATCAGAGTACCCCAATGAATTCAAATACAGATTAGAGGCAAAATGAGAACAAGAAAGAAACACTCTCCTATTTTATTGTTAGCTTTTAGTGTAGTTTAGATAGAGAAATTGCAGAAACTGATACAAGAACATCACAAAAGCTGCTACATTCTGTCCATAAAAACTAATTGAACTCAGTAAAATTTTGTTGTGTTTAACCCCAACAGCAGAGGTGTGAATTCTGTAATGGAGCATTTGTTAACATTTTCCATTTGACAGAAAATTTTGTAGTATAAGCAATAATATCACCTAACATGAAGTGGTTTTAATTAGTGAACATGACTATTCCTGAACTTTTTTATACTCTCAAAAGTTAGGTACACAGGGAAAATTATATGAGTGTAAAGTTTACTTGAAAATTTTAAAAATATAACTTAATTTAAATTGTAATGTAAGGCTGTTATTTTCTTTTCTAAAAAGTAAACAGTTTGAGTCTCTAAGAAATACGTATTTTGCATTGCTTTAAAAAATACATTAATCTCCTTTCTTAGGACTTTGCCTCTGATGAGTTTCAATATGGGTCTTTTGGACTGGCAGCTCTGTGGAATACAGATGCATAATACGCTGAATATTGTAACACCTCACCAAACCTCCCCTGGATAAGTGACAAAGTCTATTTACTTGGAAATAAATTCTTTCAGGGAGCCCACCCACAAGAATACGGAAAGTCTGGAATTTCAAGATCTATTAAGCAAGATAAAGGCTGATTTGACCTGAAGTACAGCATTTATTTTGAAATGTCTTTGAGTGTTCCTTCATAATCTAAACTTTTAATTCCTTAACATATTTTTATAATGTCATCCTCTTTAGCAGTATGGACTTTGTCTGGAATTATTTTTATTAGTTTATACACAACAAAACTGATCTAGATAGTGATTCACAAACAACAAAAAATTTCAGTTTGATCCCATTGTTTTCACATTCTAGATGGGATGGGCTACGTGGAAATGAAGTAGCAACACTGCTAATCACGATGTGTAATGACATATCTCTTATTATAAAAGGTGCTAGTCAACAGCTTCTTTTCTAAGATTTGGTTTTCAGCTGTTTGTAATTGAGGTGGGCTGGCAGCTAAGGCCCCACCCAGTCACTCATTCGCTGCACCCTCTCAGTGGGATCAGGGTGAGCATCAGAACTGTAAAAGCAAGACAAAACTCATGGATTGAGATAAAGACAGTTTAATAAGTCAGGGGAAAAACAAAACCAAAAAAACCCCCAAGTGACCCAAAGGCAATCACTCACCACCTCCCACTAGCAGACCAATGCCCAACCAGTCTCTGAGCAACAGCTACCTTGGAAAAATTTCCCGCACTAGAGAGGCCTTGATGCTGTGCAAGCCCTGCTCAGCAATAGCTAAAACATCAGTGTGTTATCAACATTGTTTTGGTCACAGATCTAAAACACAGCACCATATGGGCTGCTATGAAGAAAATTCATTCCATCTCAACCAGACCCAGTACAATCTCCACCCCTTCTTATTCCTTACCATTTGCATCACGCTCACATCCTACAATATTCAATGAAATCTCATCAACCACCACCCTCCCCTTCCCTGTCCTTTGACATATGCACAGGTAACTTTCCCTCAGTCTGCTGGCTGTACCCATTCAAATGTCGTGTAGTATATTAAGAGGCAGAGGAAGATAAACCAAATTATTAGGGAAAATTTTAAAGCAGAATAAAAACAGGGAAACAGTTTCAACCAGAGAAGGGAAAAAATAGGAGTAGGTAGGATAACGGGTCCATCTCGAGGAGTAAAAGGACTATTTGACAGGGAATGTCTCACAGTAAATGTACATCTGAAATTAAAATGGTGATAGAAAAACTGAAGGAGGATGTTCCAGCTGTTAATCGAGATTTTCTTTTTACTTCTTCCTGTCCTGGGCTTTGTCAATGCTAGATACAGGGAAGCTCAATGTTGGATGACAGTTGGTGTTTCTCAACATGGTTTTCACACTGTTCTTGATTGTACCAGCAACTGTAACACACCTTTTTCCTTATTTTTTTTTTAAGCACACAGGTATGCATTGTATAGTTTCAGGAGTAATGAATTAACTCATATGTGTGTATGTATTTCAGTATCCTTTAAGGAATGATCAAAAGAAATGGAGTTCACATTCTTTCACTTTTATTTTTATGAAAGGTGTCTCAAACTCATCAGTCCAGGCAGGAAAATGTATAAGTCCATCGAGAAAGCACAAATAATTTCTGAAAACTTATTATCCAGTCAGAAGTTTATCCTGATACTCTTCATTATGGCCCAGGGTTTGATCCCTGTTCTGCTATCTGAGTAACTACTTCAATAAGTAATTCCATTCGTCTGGCTAGAATCCCATTTAACTGTGCTCCTGACTCACTTGTGAGCCTAACTGCTTACCACTGATAGCAGAGGATTTAGCATTTGAGCTTACATGTCAAATAGACATTCAACTGCTTAACTTTTGTCTTCTTACACGTTGTAAAATAACTCCCAGAAGAAAAAGTTTCACATGGTAAAGATATGGGCAAGAAAATAAGCCAAGAACACAAGATCAATTAAAGAATTGAAGTAGTCTTAGAAATAGTATACGTTTTAAAGATAAATTGAGTAATAATGAAATTGACCTTCAATAAATCAATAAAATTGTGTTCAAGCAGCTTAGCTAGAAAGATATCAACAGAGTAGTAAGCTAATTCTAACCTGTAAGGAAAATCATAGGGAAAAGAACTGTGACAGTCTTGGGTAAAATATCCTTTTATTCATATTTGATTAACGAAAGCTAGCAAAACGAATTTCCACCTAAATTAAGTCTTGAGAAAAATTCACCTTAAAAGAAAAATGTGAAAAAGTAAAAAAAAAAAAATTGTTGAAAAATTGAATAAGCAAAAGCAAATACTCAAATACTTCTGTCTGGAAAAAACAGTATGGCAGCCTAAGTTGTAGTCTGAGTACCTACAAGTCCCAGTTTTCCTTCCCAGAATGACATCAGATGTACTATGGCTCTAAGTCTTCCCTGATAGCTCAGGAGAGGATCTCCAGGTGTGATGCCAACAATATATCCAGGATTCATTCATCCCTAATAGATACCCATTGAATAAATCACCTTTTGTTATTGTTAACACCACTGAACTAGAGGCCTAGTTTGATATGCTAAGAAAATCCAAAACAAAAGAGTTAAAAACATTTCTTTGGCTTGGTATGGCTGCGCAAGATGCTCTTGGGCAGCACCTACAAATCCAGCCCTACACTTCTATTCCCAAGGTAGTAATGATGAAAGAAAGCTGATGCTGCTTTTGACAGAGAAAAAAACTCTTTCTTCTTATCCGTACTTAGTGCTCTGACCCAGGCAGCTGCTACTGCTTGGGTGTCTAACACGTATCCTCCAAGGATTCTTGTTGGGAAGATGTTACCTTTCCCAGCTCTCTGTCCTCTTTTCCATGCATGGAAGCTTCCCACCTTCTGAACAGCCTGGTAAGGTGTGTTTATTATCACTAGTCCATAATAGTAGCTAGACCCCAAGCTGGTTTGTGAAATTGCTAGCAGGGTGGTGAGAAAACTGTTTTAGTTAAAAACACAAATCATCTGTGCTGTTGAATAAGTTACAGCTCCTTCATGTTTTAACCTCTGACACGGAGATGACTGACAAGAAAACCATGAGGTAATTCTAACAGGTAAGCAGGGTAGAAAGGTAGAGTGAAGGCTATACATTATTATCCTTTGGAAATTTTACTTTCTTATTTTGCGAGTGTATTTTTTATTTTTCAATTATGTGTACCCTTCATAATAGTTACCAGGTTGGTAACCCTCATGACAGTCTTCTCAAATTCCATTACTTTTTCCCCTTTCAACTTAGAGAGTTTCCACGAGAACTGACTTTCTCCAGCATCTCCAAGCCAGACAGATGTGTTCCTGGAGATGCTGATTAGAATGTATTATGGTCATTAGCAATTGGAGCATCCTAATGTTCAGTTTATTGTACTTACTTTTTGCTTTCTAAGGAAAAAAGATAAGGAAGATTAAATGACACTGAAGACAATACTAATAGAAATCATAAAAAGTAATCCTCTGGTATAATATTATGTCTATTAAACAAAATATTATAGATTATGTGGTTTGTCCATATGAAAAACATATATTGGACATTTATTTTACTAGCAAATAATTGCTTTTATTACCAACAACCTTAAATTTGAAAAAAAAATTACACATCATCCTTGTGGGCACAAACCATCCTCAGAAAAGGGTAAAGAAGAACTACAAGTACATTAATAATAGTTCCCTTTGCCACTCTTGCCATTTGCCGTTCTTCTGAAATATATATAGTGGCCTCTCTGAGAGTCAAATTGAGACCTGATGAGCCACTGATGAGGTAACTGTTATGTCCCATTTCTGCTTCCCTTTGATGATGCTTCAAACGGAAAATGTAGCATTTGGGGGAGTTTTTTGCTCCAAATGAGATGTTGACTGTCCAGTGGGAAGATAAAGATTCCATTACATGTATTTTAAAAGTCATAAAAGATAACCTTCATTTCCTAGCTTACATTTATTTGCTCTCACACAATGTCTCCCATTTCCAAGGCTAAATGTGAGCAATTGCCAATACGTAATTGAAGAAGAGCAAAGTAAGGAATAAGTGTCAGGTCTAGAACTAGTGAATTCACAGACAGTGTGCTGTCTACAGTGGAGGGGGGAAAAGTTAAAAAAAAAAAATAGTTGAATCGTGCAGTATGGAGCTGTCAAATGAAGCTGAGGCTTTAAAATTACATACTGGTAATTTTCTTACTGTCTTCAACAGTTGCTATGAACTTTCTGCAAGGCGGCACAAAAATGTCATATTTCAAGTGAAAGTTTACAACTGTTAAACTGAACTTTTTTAAGTGTTGCTATTACATCAAACATTGATTGACTGGAAGCTGCAGCCTTCTCATTTTATCCCTGTGCAAAATACAGCACAGCAGAAGCAACATAACCTTTAGCAAACTACCTTCACCATATATCTCTGCAGCCTCTCAAGTACCTCCTCAAATAGTGAGGTGAAAAGCAGAAGGGATTTTTCTTTAAGAAAAAATGGATTAAGCTGAGATCTGCTTTAGATTCAGGTTTTAGATGTCACAAGCAAATACCTATCAGATCCATAAGGAGTCCTGGTCCTCTCAATTAAGACAACCAACCTTGAGATATGAAGAGCTGTACTATGTTTGATCATCAATAAAATGCACAGAATTGCAAAAAGTTACTTGGCTTCAAAGTATGTTTTCTAGACTCAAATATTGTCTTTGAGTTGTAGACAACTGGCCGCACAAACTTTTAATTATGTAATATAAGCAGTAATAATAAGTATTCATTCAGATTTGGCCTTCAGTTATTATTTTGATCATCTCATGAAGAGTCCTCAAACGCTCAGCAATAACGACTACCAGTAATTATAGTTAGTGAATTTTTCTGACTGTGTGGCTTGAAGCCAGGAGCTTCTGTATTCTATTTGATTCCCTGAGCTCTAATCTTCATCCTCTGAAGAAAACTTCTGAAAACCAGGAGCTATTAAATATTGAATATGACTAAACTATAACAGAGAGGGGCTCTGGTTAGGTGCCTTGTGTCCTTCCAAATTATTCTATGCAATTAATTCAAAATGAAGACAAGTTCTATGAAACATGTATTACAATAAATTTGGGGAAAGTTAGAACCATAGCCTAATAACAAATGGAAGCAAAAGAAACAGAAAAGCTGTTTCCTTAATTTTTTAACTGAAGGGCTGAATCTCAGGAATAAGCCCATAGTTAGATCTCAGACTCTCTTCTATACCTCCCCAAGTAATGGCAAATTTCACAACACCACAAATGAAAATAGAATAATTCTTGAATTGTCATAATTTAAACAGTAGGAGATTTTTACGGTTCCCTTTACATCACTTGCTTTTTCTTTCACCATCTCTCTTCTTTTTCCATGTTCATCTAGGTCATTGTGAGTGTTTTCCTTTTGATTTTAATTTGATCTCAGTTTGTACATTCATTTTTATGAAAATTTCAGGAGAGGTGATTGTATCTTCATTTCTCTAGCCATCTGGCACATTGGGAGATACAACAGCATTCAACCTCTAATGATATAAATAAGTAAAGAGATAGGGGATTTCAGAGGAGATTTAAAAAATGAAAGATGTGATTACTAACAATAGAACCTTGCAAGTATTTTTACAATTATTTGGTGTGAGTTTCTGTCATTAAAGATTTCTGTACTACTTACTTATTCAGTAAGAGATCCCTTTCATGCCACTAGTATGCTTTTTCTGTTGTAAAGTTAACAAGTAGAAATATCTTACTTTCTGTTCCCTTTGATGAAGTTAGGTGCATCGTTGTTCATGACTGACAACAAAAACACAAGAAAAAGGAGTGGTAAGCCGTAAAAAACCAAAACAGGTTTTATGGTATTTTACATTCACTGTATTCAATTGAAAGAAATTGTAGTAGCCAAGAAATTACACTCATTTTCAGATAATAAAATACTTGAGGCCAAAACCACAGTCACAGTCAGAAATGTGTTTCTTTTGCAAGTTGATCTATAAATTTGTTTTAAATGGGTCTTCCATAACTTTTGCATAAACTTCCATAACATCTCCTCATGAAGGTACTGTTACATTTCTTCTTGCTATTTGAAAATTATAATTCTATAGTAATAACTCTATATTTAAATGAATATACAAAATGCTTTGTTTTTCTACATGAGGCAATGCTAAATGATTTAGGACTGGAAGAACCATGATACCACATAAGCACTTGTAAATCGCACCTGGCTTCAATTCGCACTGGAATACAACAGTGTCATATCCAGGCACTGGTACTATTATTTTGAGCTTTTATATTAATGGCATGCAATCTAATGCTAATAAATGCAATGCTAATGTAATTCTTTGTGGGCTAGACTCTGTCAAAACACTTTGGCAAAAACTGCTATAGAAAACACAGGCACATACACACAAATGAAGGTTGGAAATACCTTTTCTGAAGCCATTAGTGAAGCTATTGTTCTGTAATCAATTAGAGCTTCTCAATTGCTACAGAACTTTAAAGTGTCTGAAGAGAAAATTCGTTTTCTTACCAGGATCTGACCTCGCTGCATTCAGGTCTTAGTCAAAATCTCAGGCTGTTTGACTATAGAATAAGAAGAATCTGTTTTAACTAAAGTTTCAACTTTCTTCAGTAACAGTAGGATATTGAATTGTTTCATGGACATATTTTCCATTTCTTGATTAGGAAAATACTTTTGTTTCATATTGGCTTTCTTCCTATAAAAATAATTTAAAGTCATCTATTAAAACAAAGCTTTCAGAAAAAAATCCTCAAAATAAAATTTAAAATCTACTCAATTTTGTCATTAGAAATATACAAAGTGTCTAACGGGGTAAGTGGAGAATACAGGGCACAAGAAACAAGATATGGTACTTGAGACCATCTGTCTCACTAAATATAAAGCACACTTGCGTGTGGTTTGCTGTCTCTCTGATCTCATTGCGGTTCCAAAATCTGACCATTCAAGTAGAGGAAAAAATGTCTGATGCACGACAAGAAAAACTTGGATGAACTCATTCCAAGATGAGTAGAACATGTTCTTAAATTCTTTCAGAGCATGTGGAGAAGCAGAAGAGCAGAGACAAGTGCAAGAAAAGCTGATCCTTTTTGGCTGCCTCTGACTGACTGTCCCGACACCTTACACAGCAGCAGCTGACCTGGCAGTAATTCTGGTGACAACCTAGCCTACGGGCTAGAATTATTTTCTTGAAGCACTTATTACTGTCATTGCTGCTTTCATATCCATTAAGAGAACTGTAGGTCTGACACAGGCAATCACAGCTCACCGTTGTGGTGCCATCAGAGTGCCATTAGATTTGATACAGCACCATAAGGAACTAAATTCAAGAGCAGTGTCTTGAATGTTTTTCTCTTCCTCCTAGCATTTAATTTGCTGTCAATTGGTGATATGGTTAGTAACTACTATATGAATTGCAACGTTCAAATACTATGTACACATTATAATCAGTGTGTTTCACTAAATATATGACCACCTTCGCAATGTCATCGTTTACAGTGCCGTTGCTTTGTAAGTTCAAAGCAGCACACAAAATTCCAAACTGGAGTTACTCAGTAGCTCTTGACAGTAGGTATGTGTTTATGGCTGGCGTTTTTGCTGTTGGTTGGGTGTGATTTAGTTTGGTTGCTTCTATCTCTTCCTCATCTCAGGAAAAGAAAGAAACACAAATGGTTATTCAAGTAGAATGTGTATAAATGCATACAGTATGTATATTGTGTACATACTAAATAACATGCATGTTCTAAATAACATACATGTATATATACTTTATGTATGTAATAGTTACATTATATATACAGTATATACCATATAGATACATACTGTATGCATACTATAGGTGCATGTTACATATAGCATAATACATATAGTATGCACCCATGCATACACTATATATAGTGTATATCTGCTATATACCCTCCATATAGCACGAAATTTGACTACATGATAGCATAGCTGATTCTTGTTTTTCTGTGAGGAAACATGATTTATACGCAATATATACATAACAAGATTTACTTGAATGTATTATCAAGGTTAAAATTTTTTGAAAAGTAAGAAAAATGTTCTGCAACCTTGAGTTGCTAATGGGTATGTAACCGTTTCAAAAAATTATTTACTTTAGTGAAAATGAACATGCTGGGTTCTCAGCAGAACTATGAAAGTCAATTTTAAGACTTCCCTGGTAAGAAACAGCATTTTTATTCAGAAACATTTTGTGGTATGACAGTTCAATGAACAGCTCAGTGTTCTGCCAGCATTTGGGAAGTTTCTTTTACAATGGAATACAGAAGATCTTGAAAAACAAAGGAAAAGAAATATTAACTTAATGGAAACTGGGACTTTCAGAGCTAGCGAATATATACCTGGAATTCTTGATTGAACTATTTACTTGTACTGGGTTAATTAAGTCAAACTCTAAGAGTCTTCTTCTTGCATTGTAAAAAGTCAAAGAATGCTGATGGAAAAAATAAGAACTAAAAACTAGATTAGTCTTAATACTGAAGACACATTGAGATTAACATTGTGCTGGAAACTCAGGAAAAACAAGTTGCGATACCTATACAGATCCAAAACTGTTACTAACGAATTGGGGCCGATTGGCCTGTATACAAAGAGAATGAACTGAAAGGGTTGTTTTAAACTCACTTTTAAACAATTATTGAACTACAGTTTTTCTTTTAAAGAAACAATTATATCTCTCATTTCAGTTTTCTAATGAAAATGGAAAGAGAGTGCAATAATTAGGGTTGCTCTAATGAATCTCTACAAGAAACTCAACGTAAAAATGTGTAACAGTTGCCACATTAAAATTGATAATTACAATTTTTTAATAAAATTTGCTTCATAATGTTACTAAGATATTCCTTTGCTCTGAACACATTAAAATATGCAACAGCACGGTGAAGGAACAGCAGAAGCTCAACAAATTCTGAGATATCACAAAACCAGGTTATTCGATTGACAAAGCACTTTAACATAATTTTGTGTGATATGCTTTCTATGACAAGAACAAGTATTGGCTACAAACCTAATTCTAGCATACACAATTTTGCAGCTTTTACAAAAATTATGTCAGAAATTACATTTATTCAAAGCAAGACCTGCAGACTATATATGCTTGATGTTTCTATCTTGGCAGGAGAGCCCAAAATTTATGATTTATGCTCTCCGCCACAGGTTAGGCAGACAGGAGGCTGATATACTAGATACAACTGCTATTGTAAATTTACTTGGCATTTCATTTTTCAGTCACACTGATGGTTATTTTCATACACCTTCAATCCATCATTTGCTGCTAAATCCAATTAGTTTGATTGGCAGATTTAGCTTCCCAGTGGGCCTTTGTCAATATTGCGTAGCAGTAAATACCTTGAGAGTCTTTTTTCCAAAACTTTCCTCAGTTAGTTGCTTTTTCCTCACCCAGCTAACTATTGATTAGCTGCTTTTGTACAGCTCTCACCCATCTGTAGAGGCGATCGGGCCAGCTGAAGTACATGGTGATCAAAATCACCGGTGTGCCAGTGAAACCTGTGCACTTTTTTGAAGAGGTAAGAAATGATGCCAGGGCTGGGGTGCCTTGGGGCTCAGTAGCCCTTGCCTGGGGCCACTTCTGAGATGAGGGTGCCATGGGCTTGGAGTGAGGAAAGCCGCAGGGCGAGGAAGAAGAGGATGGGGAAGCCTGAGGCCTGTGCTGGGAGTGGTGCCCGGGGAGGCCTCAGGGCTTGCCCTGGGCCTGGCAGCGGGGCACCCGTGACAGACTCAGAGCTGCCCCATTCCCATGGCGGTGCCCAGCGGTCCTGGGTCTGTGTCAGGCCTTGAAAGCTAGCCTCAGTCGAAAAGAAAAGAGAAAAGAGAAGAAAAAGTAAAAACTTGCTTAAAAAGAATCTTGTATAATTTTGGTGGGACTTAATAAGAAGTGAGTGCTGAAAAATCTATTCTGTGATGTTGATATAAGAG
>NW_009631587.1:7738-42803 GCF_000690535.1 Cariama cristata | reverse complement strand
CAGCAGGTGTTAAATTTCTTAAAGGCAATATTTTTAATTATTTTTACTCATAAACTACTTAACAGATTTACATACAAATGATCAGAAAATTCATTCTGCACTCAGCAACACGCATGCTGTCTTTTCCATACATAACAATGAGGCTAAATCCTTGATTCGGTCTTAATTAGAAAGCTATAGCTAGTTCTTCTATAGTATTTTGTTTTCTGGACATAGTGAGCAGAAAGAGATATAATAATTAATGCTGCAGTACTGTGAAAGATGATCAATTTATAGAAAAGGTCAATGAAGTGAGCTGAAGAAAGGATTAAGTAGTAAGAGAAATAGGCTCACTTTTATGAAAACACAGGAAAACTAAGAGCTGGCATAAGCTGGAAGATTCCACCAGAACAAGGTATGTACATTTACATGCTACATAGATCAGTGGCTGGGGGGGTCAGCTGGCATGTTTCTCTCCTGAACTGGTAAAATATTATGTTCATAGGTCAGCTATGTGGATTCAGTGTAACATATTCAACAGAGACACAAGTTTAGGTTTGTAGAAAGGCTTGCTGGTAAAATAGATTAATATATCACTTTTTCTTTAAAGGCTGAACTCCAGATTTTCATTAAAGCACAAGAAAAATCTGTTAGAGGACCTCAAACATGGATCTGTAGTGATTTGTCTCCCTGAACTTGTGAGAAGCCAGGAAGAGGAATAATATGAGACATGACTAAAGGTAAAGTACAATAACAGATCTACGAGGGGAAACTTTATTAGCCCTTGTTCCTGCTATAACTAAGCCTCTCATTTTTTCAGCTCCACTTTCTTGGGATTGATTACTGTAAGAGCAATAATAACGATTTGTGAATTTTTGCAAGGAGTCAGGCTATGATATGTCATATTTGAGTAAAGAATATAGGAAAATACTGATTTTATACTGATTTTATTTTTTTTTTTCAAAAAGCCTTTTTTTATCTTGTCTCATTTGGGATTGTGCAAATTGACCATCATGATTCAAATTTATGAGGCACTGCAAAAATAAAATTGGAATAGTGCCGTTTTTAGAGTGCTCTTTGGTATGGGCTCCAGCCCTCACACTCTTAGATGGAGTGGAAGATTTTATTTTATTTTTTACAGGTGTTGTTTATGTACAATCCAAATATTAACTACCACCACCACCACCCAAGAACTGGGCATGTAAACATACTTACTAAACTTGGGACAGGGTTATCCAGTTACAGCAGTGTTTACAAACATTTCCAAGTCATGGAGAAAATGTTTCTCTTTAGTTACAAGAAAAGGTTATGAATATTATTTGGGGAAAAACGCATTTGATACAGTGTTAATGACACCTAGATTGCAAAACAGAAAGTTGTGCTAAAAAGAACTATTAGTCTGGAAGATGGTCACTAATGAAATTCTTTAAGCAGCAGTTATTCGTCTGATCATACTTAATCTTTTGATTGATAAAGGCAAAAAATTATTGTTTACTAATAAATATTCTAGTGATGCAAAATGAGAAAGCACGGGCAATGCAGAGAAGGGCTAGAAAATTAAATGAAATCATCTGGAATACATTGCACACTGAAGTAATAGTAAAGGAATAGTGTTCTAGCTAAAATCGAGGTCATATGCTAGATTATTAATGACCAGAAATTCTTCTATAAGCTTGCTAGTTGGTTATGACATAACTGGAGGACACATTTGATGACTTAGCCCAGCAAGCCTATTGAGACTTGTCATGCTGCCATTAGAAGAACAAACATAATCTTACGTACCTATCAAAAACATATGGCAAATCTGATGCTAGCGCTTAATGTACTTTATTTGGCATACTAAACTCAACAAAGGTCTCCTGTGTTTAACCAGATTCGGTGACACACATCCAAATAAGAGCTGTTAGCATCACATCTAGACTGGGCAACCTGACAGCACTTCCTGAGTCTTCTGCAGGAGGCCTGGAGTTCAGCTTGCATATCCTTCAAACAAGCCTGGAGTTCAGGTAAATGTTTGTAGTTATTAAAGTTTGAGAAGCAGAACATACTGTTTCAAAGTTGGGGCTGCAGCAAAGTGGCTTGCCCAGCTTCTGCTTGGTTTGGAGCTCAGGCAGGACAGGCTTACACCTGATTCTGAGCCGAACTTGCTCATGTATCATTGGTTGTCAAACTTACAAGATTAGCTTCACTCCTCACGATAGGAATACACAAGCTTTTCGGATAGATTAATGACAAATGACAAGCACTTTTGTTAGCAGATGACGGTTCTTTTGTGCATGTAAATATGGATATTCACACAGAGAGCAGCCATATGTATAATTTATTTCAGTGCTTCTGTGATGGATCACATTTTAATCTGTGGAGTTTCTTTGAATCAGAAACAACAAATGTATTTGCAAAACTTATGCAGACATAATTATTTCTGTTTGCTCCTTTTTAGTTCAAATTCTATCCCCCTATCTCAAATCTTATTTACCCTTCTTGCTTTGTTTAAAGGCACAATGTTGTACAGATGAAACATAGAATTTTCAAAATTGGACAGGAAGAATAAATGTTTTTTTCTTTAATATCAATATTGTAAACGAATTTTTTTATGCATATGTATTTGGGTGTTTGTGTACATGACCTGTGCCTATGTTAAGAATAGTTGTATGTATGGGTGAGGGAGCACATTTCCACAATGCACATTTCAGGTACACAGAAAAATAACTGCTTCTATCACTCTGTCTTTCTAACATTTTCCTAATTGTGTTTCTTCTCGGTATATTTACTGCTCTCAACTGTTTTAATTTATTCTGAAAAAATGGGTTTCTAAATTGAAGAGTCTAGAACAAAGACAAATATTCTGAATTGAGTGGACTGAATTATCTTAAGTTTTTGCTGTCTTGCAGCTGCTTAGACTATTAAAATCAAAATTTGTCATTTTTCCTATTGAAGTCTGATATACAGCCTGTAAATTACAATAAAGCCAAGGTGTTATTCCAGGAATGTATTAGGCCTTGTCAAGGCCAAGAAGTAGCTCTGTACCTACATGAGAGGAAAGATAAAATACTATCCTTTACCCCACTGAAACCATTCATGATTCCTTGAGCAAAAGGTTTATGTTCCCAGTGGACTCCTTGAAGCAAGAGAAGCCTCATATTATTTACTTGTGCCTTCCAGAGAGTGCTCCAGCCATGTTTTTGAAACAAGAGGTCCAATAGATGCGAATCCAACAGTTACAACAGGGGTACAATAGACTGTGCAACATGCAGGTAAAACCAGTTTGTATTTCAAATTTTTTGCTATGACATCTATTTGGGTCTTTGAGGGCCAAGGAAAATGGTGACAAAGAAGCAACCATTTTGAGGTGGAATATCCAAACATGTCATTTGTAATCCCTGATGTGTAATTTCAGTTTGGGACTTGGTATTCGTTTTCCCTCATTGACTATTCATTTTGGAAAGGTGAGTTCCTTTAGGTAGAATGATGGTTTGATAATGCAAAAAAAAAAAAAAAAAAAAAAAAGGTGAATAAATGTTCTAATAAATGTTCTAGGAAATCTTGTAGTAGCCTCTTAAGAGTTAAAGATTAAGAATTCACTCTGACTTGTGACTTCAAGCCTCGTTTATGACTGGCAGATATGATTATTACTACTTTTCTTAAAAGAATAATTTCCACTTAAATTTTCGCTTGCCGGATTTGTAGTTAGGAAGAAATTATTATTATTGCCTAAATTGGAGACAATTCAGACAGTGTTGTTGAGCTGCAAAACCTTAATCTAAGTATTAATCATATTTTCAATCCCTCCCATCCCCCAATCATTTAATGACGTATCTTTCCTAGAAAAAAAAAAAACTGCCTAACAAAATCAAATGTGAATTTTCTGAAAGAACAATGAGATCTACTGCAAAGGAGCAATTTGAAAGCAAATAATGGTATACTTGGAATAGATCCATTGGCAAATTTGAAATTTTAGAAGAGCTTATTGGGCTCCAGCAAACTTACAGCCATATCAAAGAAGTTGACTCCAAGTCTATCTTTTAGAGATTTTTTTGATGTGCTCTTCCCTCACAATGTCTTTACTAGTTGTGATGTTGCTCAATGTGGTCACGTCAGACTACCGCATTCAGATGACTTATTCCCACAGTCAAAAGCTATAATCTAGTATTCTCGATCTTCCAGCAGGAAAGGAAACTTCTGTTTCCTTCATCTGGTGGGCCAGAAGAAGAAACTTGTTTTGGCTCTTCCCAAGGTTTCTGAGCAGCCTGATATCGTTTCTACTGGGGGGGAAAAAAAAAAAAAGAAAAAAGGAGAGGTTTTGAATAGAAACCCAAAGAACAAAAAGGCTTGGGAATACTAGGGAACCAAACTATGGAAACATTAAAATTTTAGGATACTCAAGGAGATTCTCTCTTGCCTTAAAATTTTAGGATACTCAAGGAGATTCTGTCTTGCCTCTTTGTTTTTCAGTTGCTTTCTTAATATCTTGCTCCCACTTGCACATTCTTCTTGTGTGAGTGTTGGAAAACTGAATGTTTGGAAAAAAAGGCTTTTAAAGTAAACAAGAAGGTTGTAATTGATATCAGCATGTATAAACTATCTTAAATAATTATATATGAAAGAAGAAGAAGAAAAAAAACCTTAAAATGCGTATTTTGAGATTGAACCCAAAACTGCACAGCAACAGTAAGAGCAGTGCTTTCCAAATATATGGCAGTGTACAAAGCTAGTATTCCTTGTGGCCCAGAAGACTACTCACAAGAAACTACAGACATCCCTTTCCAGTCATCAAAGAACATCTACAAAACCCAAAGGACAGTGGGGTTTTTCAAAGAGAAGTAAATGAGAAAGAGTCTTTAGAGGGAGGTGAGTTCTAAGTGTGCTGCGGCTGGGGCAGAGTTAATTTTCTTCCCAGTAGTTGGTATGGGGCTGTGTTTTGGATCTGTGCTGAGAACAGTGTGGATAACCCGGGGATGTGTTTGTTACCGCTGAGCAGGGCTTACCCAGAGCCAAGGTCTTTTCTGCCTCTCACCCCACCTCACCAGCGAGGAGACTGGGGGGGCACAAGGAGTTGGGAGGGGACGCGGCCGGGACAGCTGACCCCAGTGACCCAAGGGATATCCCATACCGTATGACGTCATGCTCAGCATATAGAGCTGGGGGAAGAAGAAGGAAGAGGGAGACGTTGGGAGTGATGGCATTTGTCTTCCCAAGTCACTGTTAGGTGTGATGGAGCCCGGCTTTCCTGGAGATGGCTGAACCTCTGCCTGCCCATGGGCAGTGGGGAATGAATGCCTTGGTTTGCTTTGCTTGGATGAGCGGCTTTTGCTTTACCTGTTAAACTGTCTTTATCTCAATCCACAAGCTTTCTCCATTTTATCCTTCTGATTCTCTCCCCCATCCCACCAGGGGGGAGTGAGCGAGCGGCTGGGGGGGGCTGAGCTGCCGGCTGGGGTTAAACCATGACATAAGGAAATGCAGGCAGATGTTCTGGCAGAAGTCAATGCATTTCTTAAAATTTGTTAGAAAAAATGGTTTAATTCTCTCCAAAGAAACAGGTTCAGAGGTAAGCAAAGTTTTCTCAGCCCTTAATTGCTAATGTAGATAACTGGAGTTAGGTGCAAATTACCTGTGGGTTTTGGTTTTTTGAGGGGTAGGTAATTCTTTTAAAAAGAAACCCATATTGGCTGACTGTAAAAGAGATCACTGTGCAATTTGCTTATATAACCTGAATGCTGTAAAATATTGCATTTTGTTTTGTTTGGGGGGAGGAGGAATGAGGAAGAGATGCGCATTTTAGCAGTGTTTTTTTGCATATATAGGAAGTGAACTGGAAGGGCCCAGAAATATCCAGAACCAAAAGAGGGTTGTCAATGGAAAAATCTCAGAGGCTGTCTGAAGATACACAGGAAATTCCCTTTGTGAGCAAGCCATCTGGCAGGTCATGCTGAGTTATGCCAAAAAGCTGAAGCAATCAGAGCACAGTAGGGGGAAAACTTATAAGCATGGCAGTTAAATCCAGCTTTATGTTCATAGCAGTTGACTAATACAACCTACTGAGAGAGATGGGTCGGGTCCCTACACCACTACCTACCACTCTGGAGATGGACTGTGCAGGCCACTATCAGAGAATGGAAAGGCACTGTGGTCTCTGTTTCCTTAGGAAACTGCACTAAAAATAATACAATAGCTTGAATCTAAGCTTACCCACTGTCTTTTCAAAGAATAAAAAGAATAACCAATTTCTTAGCAACCAAGCAGACTAGCTGGCTGTTAACTTGAGGCGGTCACAGTATCTGAGCTGTGAATCCCTGCTGCTTACGGGTGTAGGTCCTTTGACTGGTGGTAAGCTCTGGAGGACCCAGGTGATGGGGTATCAAATGGAACAGGATTGGGCTGCACAACTCCAGGTCTGCCAGGTAAGGGAAGGCTGTACACAGAATGTCTTTTGTGGACGTGTGTGCCCATATGTGTACCTTCTGGCTATTCTTACCTTTGGTACGTGAAAAGTGAAAGCCATCTAGACTTGAGGCCAACATACATTTCTATTGGCTAATGTATTTCCCAAAGAAAGAAACTTACACACTCATTCTGTTAGCTTTGTTTTAGTGGTTGTATGCATCAGCCAGTTCCTACCAAATCTGGTGATGTAAGTCTCAGATACATTAAGTTCACAGAATCCCAGGCTGGTGGGGGCTGGCAGGGACCTCTGGAGATCATCCAGTCCAACCCCCCTGCCAAAGCAGGGCCACCTACACCAAGTTGCACAGGATCGCATCCAGGAGGGTTTTGAATATCTCCAGAGATGGAGACCACACAACCTCTCTCAGCAGTCTGTTCCAGTGCTCTGCCACCCTCAAAGTATAGAAGTTTTTCCTCATATTCAGATGAAACTTCCTGAGTTTCAGTTTGTGCTCGTTGCCCCTTAACCTGTTGCTGGGCACCACTGAAAAGTCTGGCCCCATCCTTTTGACATCCGCCTTTAAGGTATTTATAAGAAGGTATTTATAAGTTCTAGAAGCTTTGTGAGAATATGTGACCAGGTAGAGGAGAGAGTACATATCAGTGTCACTGACAAATGGAAAACCAGCAGTATGGGCTACTGAGCAGACTTTAAACAGGGAGTGCCTTAGGAAACCAGGCACACAAAAATGTGCTGCTCATGAAACTGCCTTTAGGCCTTTTCACTGAAGGAATTACTCCAAAGTAAGAGGCAAAAAAAGAGGTTGTAATTAAGAAAAAGGAGAAGGAAATCTGAATCTTTTTTATTCACACATAAAAGGAGGGAAGAAATAGGCAATGTTTTGATAGTCTGCCCTGGTCAAACCTGCGTGATTAAAACAAAAACTGGAGGGTAAGTGAAATCTGTTGCTTATATCTCAGTCTAATACAAAGTTATGCTAGATTAGAGCATGAAAGAAAAATATTCATTCCCTAATGATAAGATTGGAAGATGCCAGGAATATCTGCAGTAATTAAAAGTCTGAAATATATTTGAAAATCAAACACAAGGCTTTTGAAATCTTACGATTTGGAAGGCCAGTTCCACCACAGTGACCATATCAGCAGACATGCTAGAAATGCCTTCTGCTCTGCTCAGGACTATATTTAGCCTTGAGTGTGTTAGTCTTTGATCTGGAATTTCTTATTTTGCTGCCAATTTTGACAGCATGCTGTGAAGTCTGGCTGGCTTTCTGGCCTTCAGAAGAAAGTAGAGAAAGGACATGAAAACAGATATCAAGCTCACCAAGAAAAAAAGGTGAAATTGCATGATCAGTTTTGAAGTTTATGAGTAATTAGGATATCTGGGCCTCACAGTGGATAAAATCAAAATTGCAATAGCAAATATTTGTTGAGAATCAAGAAAAGTCAGTTTTTATAAAAAGCTACCACTGGATCATTTGCATACTGTAAATACATAGCGTATATGAATCTGGTGAGGCATTTAAACAGGTTTAAAAAATGGTCTAGGACTTTAGTAAATTAAATAGAAATTAAAAACCCATTTTAACTGATCTGAGACATGCAATAGACTTTTAGGTAACTAAAGTTAAGACACTATCTTTCATACAATTTATGAATTATGGTTTTGTTTGGTCTAGAGATAGACACTTTAAAAGAGAGATCACAGGTCAAGTAGAGAAATGAAACAGGAGCTATAAAACATTAGTCATAAGAAGGATTGGCCATCTCTCTTACTTTAATTTTTTGTGTCTGCCATTACATACTATATATCTCAGTCTTCACTGGTGCCCAGATTGAAGAGCTGGAAGGTACTATTTACTGTTAATGTGTTTCTGTGATGCATGGGCCAATGCTACTGACCAAAGGATTTATCTACTAACAAGCAGATCAAAACACTGACACACAGAAAACGAACAATAGCTTTTACTTGAAAAATAGATTTTGTCTTAGTCCCTGAAACTACCTAGGGCTGATTCTGTCTGAATTTACACTCTAAAAATCTGGAGACCCTAATTCCTCAGATGGTGTCATCTGATTATAGCTTCATTGTCTCTAAACATATAGTACTTTTAAGTCTCCGAGATCAGGACTTACAGTGCTTTTCATTTATAAAATTACCTATTTTGCAGTTACTGGATTGTAATCTTTCTACTCAGTTTACAAGTGATGTCTCGGGCATCAAGTTGCACTGTTTAAGTTCAGCTGTTCCAAGTTTAGTTAATTAAGGGACCCCTGCCCACATGTTTCCTAGTTTCTATGTAGTAAAGCACACTCAAGACCTCTTGAAAGCTGGTTCACAAACTTGATTGCATAAAATGATAGAAACACTGCTGTAGAAATTATTTGTATGTGTTTGCATGTACCATGTTTATATGAGAGATGTTTCAGCTGTGTTCTTTGAGCACTGTTTTCTTTGTGGGTTTTTTGCACTTAGAAGTTCCTAGAATGACAAAAGTGGGGAGGTGTTCCTATAACACAGTTTAACCTGATGTTCTTCTCCACTGTTCTTCTTTAGGGATGATGGCCTTCTGAAAAGTCAGGTGTAAAAGAAATGAGTCTTTTGTACTTTTTAAATGCAACCTGGTTATTTCTTTAAGTGTTCTAATGTTGGATCATTATTTATTAAGACTATTATTATTATTATCATCATCACTGACAATTTCATTCCGTTTTGCAGTATTCTCTAGAAGTCCCCACTCGGGATCTGAAACCCAATTTGTGAGTCCTCTATAAACACAAAATGAAAACACAGCTCCTCTCCTAAAGAGTTCTCAGTTAGAGAGGAAAATGAGGCAAATCAGGGGGATGCATAAACAGGTTCCATTAGAGTGATTTCACATAACAGTAACTTTAAGACTAATTCAAGACTGCAAGAAATTAGACATGCTTTCTTTCCCTCTCTTGTGTTATTGGCTTGACTTTTGCTGGCAGTCTTTTCTTCCAGTCCACTTACCTGGGCTATATCCCCTCAGCAGTTTCTAGTAAAAAAATTCAAACGTTCAGAATATTTCTGCATAAATTTTTCAGGTCCTCTGCATAACTGTCTGATTTAAGACAGAGCTTACCTAAGTCTTACCTACTGAAAAGTGCATATATTGGACAAAGTTTGCCAACAAGTTTCTGCAGTATGGATTGTAGTCCAATTAGTATGAATACAAGAAAATCTGTGACATCTAGAATAGGTTCTATTTCCTGGGATAACTGTTCAGCAAAAAAAAAAAAAAACCAAAACCAGCACTGACATGTGAGCAACACTCTAAGTGAAGGTCTTTAATCCATTTTTTTTTAGTACTTGTTTTGGATGCCTGCTGATTTCTTTGGAGTTAGTAGGAAAGGAATATGGTTTATTCATATTAAGTGAGGTAATAATGTCTTTGTGATTGTAATTCAACTCAGTATGAAAAAAAAAACAACAAACAAACCTTCAGCACTTTCATTAGTAACTTGCATACCCACTCATCCCCAATAGATATTGAATTTACCAGCTAATGGGTTTGAAACACATTTTATAGATGCTCTTTCAGCCTGTCTCCCTTCTTACCTCTTTCTTTTTTGCTCATTTTCCTTCCTGACATTTCTGCCCTTAGTTTCATTGCCATTGACAGCATTTTCAATATGTACTACTTGAGGATCCTATTACTCAGGTTCATTTCCACAATCATTATCAACCTAATCTCTCTTTCTCTTTTTTTTTTTTTTTTCCCTAAAGTGCTCCTTCCATTCAGTTCCTAAACTCTGTTCTGTAGTCTGGGTTGAAAAATGGAGAAAGAGCTTAGCTAATGTTTAAATAGTAATTCAGCAGTACTTAACACGCTGAAGTGTACACATATTACTACTGCATTATAATATCTCTCCATGATTATCCAAGAGAAATTAGTCTCCTCACTGAAGTTCAGACCCAAGCAGACACATTACTAAGTTGAAAGCAACCAATGCCTCTTAGAAAATAAGAAAGACTATGTTAGGATAATGGTGCCCTTTATACTTACCTGCCCATCAGACAAACTTAACTCTAAGTCATCACAGCTGCTCATTAGGCTACTTACAACTTCAGGGCAGTGATTCCCTTCCCTCAGCTCATATCTTCCTGTAGCATTGTCTTGTGTCAGCTGTGCCTGGCATGAACAGATTATGAGTAATCAAGTTCACCCGGCGCAGAGCTGGGAATTCAGTGCTTCCCTGCTCTACAATAGCTGGTTCTGCCATTAGATTCCATCTGGTCTCTGCTTTCCAGTATAAAGAATTTCTGGAAACAGCATAATGGTAGATCAGTGGAAAATTTGCTGCTTTTAATACTTGCTGGGTTACTGTGGGTGATTTAGATGACTCTGTGTGTGTTACTATGAAGCAGCTCTGCAGCCGGTCTCCACACTAAGAAAAAGGATATGCTGTCTCTCCCAGACATTCACCTTCAGTTCACAAGGTTGAAAATAGAATGAACTAATCAGTGACGAACAGATTGCTAGGAGAAGCAGATACCCAGAGAATAATGCATATATTTGCACTACCTTCTATATAGTAAAAACAAGAAACATAAGAATAGGTAAAATAATATTCAGAATTGTTAAAAAAATAATGCTTCTCGTTCCAGTTTCTTCTTTACAAACTTTGCAGAGAGGAGGAAGAAAACCAAGAAATGCACAAGATATTGTGAAGAATCTAGATTGTAATACATTTGATCAGGCAGCCGACCAACCAGTGTCATACCTGTTGGCAGAAAGCAGAGATTTCTTTTTTCACAGTATTGAGAGAGAAATTTAAGTCACCTCCAAAACCTCCGGTCACCTACTGCACTCAGTCATCTGGAGCACACAATCTACTTTACCTGTAGTCATTGTTGTTCCCATAATTGATTTCAGTTCATTGCCGTGATGTAAACATGAAAAAGATCCATGCCATTCATAAAAGTCGCTAATAAAAATGAGTGAGATCCAGTATACTTATCTTAAGTGAAATAACATATATGTTAGGTATCAGACTGTCGGGTAACATGGGAAATAATCCAATCTTTCTCTGAGAGAGCTTCTGAGAGATTCAGTACACTTAAGTTAGAAATTTGTTTCTCTCCCCCGAGTTGGGTCGAACTTGTTTTGGAACTTCTCTTCCCCCTTTTCTATTCAATAATTTGCCTCCTTCTTCCTTCCCCAGTGTTATCACATCCCCCCAGTATTGTGAAAGAATGTAGGATGAGCAGCTGAAGGCACCTCCAAAGTTTTGCACGAGCAAAAGTTGAAAGTCATTGTAGATTTTGCTCTGGGCTTCAGGGATGGAGCTGGTGATTGCCAAAGGCACTCATAAAATCCAAAAACTAGTTCGAGAGCACAGGGGTGGTTATGCCATGCCAAAACACGGGACGGACATGAATGCATGGTCGCAGCTGTTTCTTCCTCTCATCCTTCTTGTCAGGAACAGGGGAGGGAGAGTGAGGAATGAATGAATAAAAAAAAAAACAGGACAGATGAACCAGCTGTAGCAGCTTGCTTTTTCTTTTTTCTTCACTCTTGAGACAGAAAGCCAAAAGATGTTATTTCAACACCCCAACTGTGAACAGCAGCCCTACTACAGGACACAATGTGGAAAGAATAGTCCAAGGTACTGTGTCCTTTCCTCTACTAGTTACCATTTCTCCACTGGTTTTCCTTCCTCCATTGGTTTTCCTTGCCCAACTCCATCTCTGTAAGTGCTGTGTTTGGCATCAGAGGCAGAATAAGTTCTGTTCTCTGGGGCAAGACGCAATGATCAGTAGTACATGTTAACCTTGTCACTCTGCTAACATTAGGAAACATAAGCCTGTTTATCTCTCTTCCAAGTAAAAACAACTGAAGGATATGAGGCAGTCTTCTTTCAAAGGTTTGTAAGAGCACATTCCTATTCTAGAAGTACCTCTTCTGGAGGTACTAGGTGGCACTCTTCAGGTGCAGCTGAGCTGCCGGCTGGGGTTAAACCATGACAGTCCTTTTTGGCACCCAACATGGGGCTTGAGTGATGCAAGATAACGACAGATTTGATTGGAAAGTGCTAGATCAAATTTATAGTTGTTATTGCTGTTTAGCTATTAATTGCCAGGCATCTGTACTTGCCATGGGTCTTGCTTGCCTTACTGTATATCAGAGCCTAGTGCTCATTAGTGGCTGCTTTTTGCTTTTGCTGCTTGCTGTACTGCTCATCACCTCACTCTGCTGTGCCTGGGAACATTTTGATAACAGCAATGGTGATATGTCTGGGCTGGCAGATGACCAGGACATCACTGCTGTTTCTGTGCTGCTGTACTGGACAGGCTGGAACTCCACTGTGAACTCAAGTCGATGGGACTGTGACCTGAGGATTATGTCCACATGGAAGCCGGACAAATTTCCCTCAGAATCAAATGCCATGCCCGGTGTTTAAAGAGTCTGGTGATATCTTTTTCCCGTATTTATTATATTCTTAATGTTTACTTGTTATTTGAAAATGAAATGCAAGAAATCCCTTTCCTCCCTACCTCCTCTCCTCGCAGTTTACGCTGTCAGCTTCAATCTGCTTCCTGGGAACTGGCTAGAAGTAGGCTGTGATAAGGAAAGTTTGGAAATGGGAGTGGGGATTAAAGGCATAAAATTGCCAAAAATTTCCACTAAATCATCTGCTTTGGTGGCAGCAGCAGTCAAAAAACTCTGAGAAAGGGGACATACAGTATCACCGATTTTATACTTTAAAATACAAAAATCCTACAGCAGTCCCAGCCATGTGTTCTACATACATACTGCGTACTCCACTTTCCATCTCATGACTCGTTACAGGACTATGCAGACGGCGTAGTTTGAACAGCACCTCCAGGTAGCATCTACCTAGAGGGTGATGCTCAGTACCTCTTCCTGAAGTACAGGAACCTTTCCTTCAAAACTACTCAGGGTGAAAAAGGCCTATAAATCAACTCTTTCGCTTAATTGCTTGCTCATTTCACTAGATTATCTTACACACGCACACAAAACAAGTTATATCTTTCCCCAGCATGACTAACTTTTCAAGCTTCTGTAAAGATTCGGAAGTACTTTATGTTGATCTGTGTCTGGATTATGGTGCATTTCTAGTCCAGAAATAATTTCTTGTATCAAAACATTTGATACTTGATATGGATGGCTATCCAAGAAACATTTGGACACACTGTATTTTAGCATTTATCCTTCCAGGCAATGATAAAAAGCAGGTGGATTGGGCTGTCACCTAGAGTCCAAATTCATTATCTGGCAGGTCTTATGAGGACTGCATGTTATGTACTGAATAATGCTTAAGATTTGAGATATTTGAGGTTTTTCCATATTTAGGAATCAGGGATTAATTTTTCCTTCTGCTTTTTATTATTTTCATTATTTTCATTCATATTTTTCATTTTTTCTTTATTTTCATTAATATGTTTCATTTTTCATTATTTTCATTATTCATTTTCTATTCCATTATTAAAGTAGAATTTTCATGAGTGTTTCCATAGGTGTATATTCATTTTATGTACCAGACTTAGAAGCGAATTAGTTCTTGTCCAAGCTATATCCCAGTAGAAGTTATGAAAAAAATGAGAAGCAAGACAAATATTCTACTGAAGGGAGAAATAGTCCTGATTTAGCCAAACCAGGACACCTAAGTACTGTGATCTCTACTTAATTTTGCTGGAATACATCTAGGGAGGCAATCTGAGATACTTTATTAATCAATGGAAGCACATACTACAGAAAGAAAGTGACAGTGTTGTATGCAGTAATGCTTGGCCTTTGATATGGTGGTTTTGTAGTAACACTAGTTCAACTAGATTAGTAACATCACTGTCTATGATGATTTTCTCTTTATACTATTTTTTATCCTCTTTAATCATTTACAAAATAAACAAGAAAAAAAGATTCACAATAGAAATCTTTGTTGCTAAAGAGAAGGAAGCCGTTTAAATGCATATTGGGAGATATTAGATGATGAGCTTCTGAGTTAATATGATATATCCCCCTCAGCACCACCAGTAGTCACTGATGGCTGTGATCGAAAGCATAAAAGAGGTTGTGTGAAAGGCTGTATGGTGAGGGAGTTGTACTTATCAAGGTGATGTTGGATGCCTTGAGCAAAGTATTCGTTCAAAGCCCCAATCTCAGTTGCCATCTCCTACAGGACAAAACACCTTTAACACTAGCTGATTCCCTGAAGTCTAAAGAAGTGTCATTCATATTAATTATGGTGTTTGCAGCTTGATATATGAATCTATGTTGCCACCCATTTCTCAGCAAGGTTTACTGAGCAAGACTTTCCTAGTGAAGAAAGGTCATTGCTTTTCTCCATTTCAGGGTTTGTAATCTCCTGCCTTTCATAATGCTGAAATAATTGCTCCCACCAGGATATTGCCCAGCTGTGCTCAGTTTATAATTTGTAATATTTTCCTTTCTGTAAGGCAACTAGTGGTACATTTTTATGGCATTCTCCCAAGTGGATAATGATCCAAACCAATGTATTTATTTAGAGCATTGGATAAACTGGATCAAAATTCAACTGCAAAATGTACAGAAAAGGCATTCTGGTTTCCTACCTTTTTTTTTTTAAAAAAATGTATTTGTTACTTCTGTTACTCATAATGTTTACAGTCTCTCAGATTTTCTGTCCCATTGTTCACTAACCAGAGAGGAAAAATGTTGCTCGCCATCATGTGCTAAGAATTTTAAATACAGAAAAGTCAAGATGCTGACTTCCATTGTCTCTAGGTCATGGAGACAGAAAGGTGAAGCTGAAGCAGTTTTCAAGTTTAAAGCAAAACATGACTATGGTATGTGTCATGAGAAGGGCACAGGAAAGACAAAGGCATTTCTGGTCCCAGCTGCTAACTGTTTATATTTTCTTTTTTAATTTACCCAGTCCCAGTTCTGGCAAATGGATGTGGTTTCACTTAAAGGAGCTTGAGAGAACCATAGCACAGCTGTTAAATAACAAACAACTAATAAATTTCACTCTATTCACACAATGGATTGAGGCTAGAGATGTTAAATACTTGTAAAGACTGTTCATGGAGGTCATGACTGTTGTCACTAAAAAAGCAGTTGCAACTCTTGATCTTAAAAATGAGTTGGGAGAGATGAGTAAGTCACTGATTTCTGTGATGGGGTTGGCTAACTAGGAGACTGTCCTGTGAAGGGGTTTTATTTGCCGAGGTGGTACTCTATGGCAGGCTACCATGTCAGCTCTCTGCCAGTGGGCTTTCCTTTACCACAGAAGAGTTCACTCCCTGCAGGATGAGACACATATATTTAAATCTTAGAAAGCTTTCTACTCATGCCATGTCTTCGAATTTCCCATCGCATCTTAAAGCCAGGAAATACCGTAAGTCAAACAGACACAAAAATTCTAAATCGCAGTCTCACAGGTGGTATTAGCAGGCATTATGCTTCCTGCATTCCGGTGGTATTAGCAGGCATTATGCTTCCTGCCAGTTCAATACCCCAAGGATGAGGGCTTCTCCAGCTCTAGCAGTGCTAGGAAGCACCTATAACAGAGCACATGAAAAGGCATGGTATTTTAAAACTACACAAAGCTGCACCAGAAAAAACTTACATTTAGACTAGAAAAATTCTGTCTTCATCAGTGGCCAGATTTTCTCATGAGTTGAAAGATGCAGTTCAGATTTCTCTTTCAAAACCAGATAAAAGCTAAAAAGATAATTGTTTTGTTCTTTAAGTAAAAATTAGGATACTTCAAAAAGCACATATGGATCATTTAAAGAAAATTCAGATTTCAAAATACTAGCAATATTATACAGACCTACCTAATGAATATTTAATGACTACAGTACTAATTGGGATAAAGCAACTAATTCAGCCTTGCCACGTCTCTACAGCTTCCCTATTCTATCTAGTTAATACCAGTTGGTTTTTGGTAGTATTTGGTTAATGTCACTTGGTGATTGGTAGCTTGTGGCCTTACAAGGCAGATAATAGTTCGCCACTTTCACTGAAGGATTATTAAGGTACTTAAACTATAACCTGCATGTACAGAAAATCTGACGTTCAGAATGAAGGAGGAAAGTGGTGCCTGAATTAAACATTCATATTGGAGTTTAAGTATTTACAACTTCTATTAAAGCAGTGAGCTCATTGTCACTGATAACAAGCAAGAATAGCTTTTATTCAAAGACTTTTGTGAGGGCTTGTGCTCTCTCTTCTCACGTATATACATTATTTAATAAGAAACTGAGATAAACTTAGTATTGTCAAACCCATACAAGGATTCTAGGGACATTCGTAACCTAACAATTATTTTGTAGTTGGGCCTCATTTATCACTTTTAGTTGTGCAAGCCTGAGCCCTAACTATCCACGGTAGATAATGCTTCCATGCAACAAAATTCATTAACATTTCTATCTTTGCTAAATAAATAGACCACTTTTTCTTCTTCAAACCCTTTTATAGGTTTATCATCTGTCCTCTGCATATGCTGAATTTTGACAGATCACAAAAATCCCCAGGTTGGATTTCATCCATCTTATTAGCTTTGCATTTTGTGAAGTTTTCTATCTAGCAGACCTCAGAGGCCAGCTTAAGAAATAAGGTAGTTAGGACCAGAGATTTACACTCTGGTAGCAGTAAGGTAAAGATGATGAGAGCTTAATCTATCTTGATAATGCACTGGTTGTGATAGGCTTCTGGGAACAGATAGACCACCTAAGAGAAGTTGGCAGTGATGGAAATACCCTGCCCTCTTAGTTTAGATGACGAGGTTATCCAGCTTGACACGCATAGGAGGGAGACTAGGCAAATCACCTCCTTGGCAGAGCAGTTGTGAGTTGTGTTTTTATTTGCAACACCCATGGCAGAGTGATTGACAACCAGGCAGAATATAAGTGGCATCCCTTGGAGAATATTAGCACCAATTACCCTCTATCAGTTGAACTGACTGACTGTAGGTGTCCCCACAAAGTTCAGTAAGGGTGGGTGTCCAGTTTATATCCATTTATAGATGTATGAAGGAATCTAGTTAACGTACTTCATTAAAATTCATTTATTGATGATAGTATTTAACGCAGATACCTACAAAATGGCAAGTATAGAAATAATGTTTTGTACTTAGGAGAATACCAAAATTCTGAGCTGAACAAATGACTTATTGCACCCTGTAAGCAAAATCACTCATTAAACACTTTGCCTTCCCTTGTTCTAATTTTTTCATATCTTAAAATTCATTCATTTATAACGGAGCACTCCAGATGCTCTGCTACATTACACTTGCTGTGACCCATTTGTATCTCCATAATATAGGTGCAATTTTTGTGTGTATCGGGTGCATTGTACTCTTGTCATCTGGCAGTATGTTAGGCTCTCTTGGCACACACTCTCTCAGATAAAGAGGTATTCTTATGGCCAAAAGTATGAAAATGAGACTTTAAAGCATAAACAAAATATTCTGATATTAATCTTGCTGATGCAGGTACTTATAGCTTTGATTCCTACACCTATTACACAATTAAGGCCTAGTCTTTTATAGCAAGATCTGAATGATGTAGAGTAGTGCCTTGGGGTAAGGTGAACTTTTGAAAGTTAATGAAACTTATGTGTCACCCAAATCAATCCATCATTACCAAAAGAGACTACAGAGAAAAAAACACCCAACCTGTAGAAGCGCAGAATGTGTGAACACAGCTTTAACATACTCCTAGGAATAACGTGATTGTTTATTAAATGTATAGAACACTGTGCTTTGCCCCCATCTTCCTTCAGTTGATATCTGCTTGTAGTACAACATCTTTACCTGTCACTCACCAAGGCAGCAGATTCTTCTTCTTTTCCAGTTAGGTTTGGACACATCATCAAACACCCCACCCCCCCACCCCTGGAATTTCTCCCATAGAATTAGGAATTCATCTCAGTCCTAACATGGTAAAACTGAACTTACTTTCTTCCTCAGTGAATCATTCCTTCTTCTTCTAGCAATTCTTCTGGTCACCAAGCTCTTAACTACAGCTCAAAACCTTCACCTCCTCTTCTTTCTTCTATATAACCTTATCTGTTCTTGTTATTAAGAAATCCTGCAAAACATGACTTAGTTTCTCCAAAAACCCCATCAATTACTCCATTAGCATTGACAAAATTTGTCATATCTCAACAGCTTGATCTACATATTTTTTGATCTGAGAGCAGGTATTGTATTCAGCTTGCTAATGAAATACCTGGAAATCGTGCAAGCTATTTGACTTTTGACTGTTGTGAAGAAGTGACATTACCTTCACTACATCATTCTCCAGTTAGACAACAGCTTTGAATTCTTAACAGTTCCATTTAGTTCAGGAAACTTCCTCATCCAAGAATAAAAACAGAGGTCTGATGTTAGCATTGGACCGCATAAAACACGCCACGTTTCTGTGATGTGATTTTTAAAAAAGATACACACATTGAGTCAGCCCTTTTTCAGAAATGAATGCTTGTAATGAAGGAGTATTCTGACTGGCTAGAAAACGCAATTGTGCAAATTTCTCTTTTGTTATGGAAACAGAAATACTGTCTATGATGCCTAGGTCTAGAAGGCATAAAGACATTTGGATCCAATTAAGGTATACTCACTGCTCTATCGATGCAGTTGCCTACTTCTAGATAGATGTGGAAATGTGTTATAAACTGTTGACAGGTATGAATAGGCCAACCTAAATCATGTTTGCCGGCATCCATATGCATGCCTCCAATGTTACAATTTGAGGATTTTATAAACAAAACCTGTAGATACCAGCAGCTAATTTTTAAGTACTTTTCCAATTACCACTTTTTCGTTCTGTTTTTTAATTTTTTTTTTGGCGGGAGATGGTTATGGCAGGCGTTCTCGTGCAGATACAGGAGTATGCTTGAGCTGATATCTACAAAGTGCCAAGCTTTCTAATATTATAATAATATTGTTAAAAGTTAATTAATACTGTTGAAATATTAATTGAATATATATGTGTTTATATATATGTATGGAATGTTTGGGAAGGTTGGTTTAATCATAAATGACTGAGTTTGTTTTTGTCTTTTCACGTAGTTATCCACTTCTAAGAAATTTAAGATAATTTCTTCTGAGAAGTTAGGCTAGCTTAGTTCGTATTTTTCTTGCACCAATTATAATGCCTTCCCAGAGCAGGCTTTCCCATGAGTTGGATCCAAAAAACCACAAAAGATTCTGATGCTCAGATCCAGCCAAAACCCCATAAAGTAAATTTCATTCATAAACCTTTATGGAATGACTCTGTTAACATAGGCAACTCATCTCCACTGCAGCGGTTAATAATAAAGCACTCTTCCTGAGCTCCTGCTCTGATTAAATTACATTTTAACAAATCTTAAACTGGAATGAGCTCTTATTATGAAGTGAGTAAAGGGCATTATTATTTTTCTCTACATTGGTAATGGGCATATATTCTTACATTGTCAGCTGCTACTCCTGACAATGACAACAGATGAAAAAATAGACATTTGCAAGATATGGCAAAACTACAGTACACCATAAATGTTAATAGCTTTATTCATTTCAGATCTGGAATGTGACAAAATGACTCATGCTGGAGAACAGACTTCCTGGATCACAGTGTGAGGAAGGAAATTAAATTAGAGATGGTTAACAGAAAGCATTTCAGCCCAGCATCCCACACCCACTCTTGAAACCTTTGTCCAAAATATGTCCCTCTCCTGAGGTTTGAAAGAACTTGTATCATTTTTTCATATTGTTTCTCATTTTCTCAACTCCTCTTTTTTACCTGGTGATGAAGGTCTGAATTACCCCTTCTGTTTCTCATGATAGTGGTTTTAGACTGAATGGAAACAAGAGCAATAGAAATCTGCCCTAAGGGCTTGCTCTTGTGGAATTTCCTTCCCACATTTCAATCCAATAAGATCCTAGCTTGGGAAATGCTGCTCTGAACAGAAGCAATATGAATGCTAAACAGACACAAAGTAAGAGTATTTTGGCACGGAAATAGATTGATTATCTCTGCTTGAATCTGCTAGTGTCATCATCTAATGGACTAAATTATACTCTCATTTTGTTATATGTCTTTATATACTTCTATTTACACTGATAATATGGAATAAAATAGAACCATATATTTATACAAAAGAATAACAAATTAAATTAAAATTTTTAATATTATCAAATTTTATTTTACTTTTTTTTTATTATGGGAATCTTTTAACACTGGATTTTTTTATTCTAATTTAGTATTTGAGGACTTTTTGAAAGATAAAACTTCTCCATGGAATGAAAAATGTGAGTTTTCCTCTTTCTTACTGGTAAGTCAAACTGTTTTTTTGAATGTGAAAGATGCTTCATTGAAGTCTGTTCACAAGACAAAGTTTAGCTTTCATGTTTCTTTTCTTTTCATCACTGTCATTATTTAAGTATCTTACAATATATTAATATTCAAAAACAGATAACATGATCTTGGTTAAACTTTTCACTTCCAAAAGGTCATTCTCTCATCACACATGAAGCATGGAAAATTCCTTTGAAGTATTTTTAGGAGAAGGTTTGGCCACAGAGTTAATTATAGGAAAATGCATTGTTATAGGAGGGATTTATAACTAATCTCAAAAGGCTGAATCATTACTTTATTCATAGGGAATGTTTCTCAATAAAAGCATGAAAAGGAAATTTTCAAAGGCAAGCAACTGTATCTCTCTCATAAGACACAGACAACTATAAAGGATACAGCAGATGAGAGTAAGTACCATACCAGACAGACAGGGTAATAACCACAATATAAAGGTCAGTTTGGCACTGGAAGTCATTAGGGGAGCTTTTCCTGAACAGGTACAGCAGACAATCAAAATGAGGTCTCTCCAAGGGGTAAAAAAGCAACATTCAATGAATCAGACTGACCTATTACTGAGATGCAGAAACAGTGTCCATGTTCTTAGTCCATACACAAGTAGGAGCTATGGCTGGATTTTTTCCAGAAATGTTTTATTGCTTAACCCAGTGTTTTATGAGACAAAACCAATATAATATAATGAGGCAGAATTAAAAATTTATGTAATACCTTGGTTTCTATAAGATATATGTTTAAATATCTACTGTCCCTCAAAAATTTATGGAGGTAATTCTGGGTTACCCTGGGATACTGGAATTCCCACAAAATGGCTACTACTGTCCCCTGACCCAGGCCATGACACACTGACCTCACAATAAGGTGTGATGTCACACTGGTGACTTTATAGAAAAGAACTTCCACTACCACTTGCTTGATTCTGTCTACGTTGAGTTAGAACAGACTCAGAATGGCAGATCCTAATCTGGACAAGCACATTACATCAGCACAGTGCAAAAGTTATGTATGCTGTAGCAGTTTTTCGTGCCACTACCAGAAAGCAGTGAAGTTGAAGATTTTAAAGACCTTCTGATAAACAGTGTGTCATAGATGAATATATGTGCTCCCGCAAAAGGCAGTTGGAAGGATTTTAAATTGTGTGAATAAGTAGTCCCTTCTACCTGCTCAGAAAAGAAAGAAAAAATGGATTCTGTAACAACTAATCTCTGATTTATTTGAATAGGATTCTTTTGAAGGATGTCAGCTTAACTGTTTAGGTGAAAGATACTTTGGATTTATCCATATGAAGGTCCTTTAATATTAAAGTTTGCCAACACAAGGAGCTGAAGGAAGTGATTTGGGCATAGAGACACACATGATATTATGTATATAAAAGAAGAATGACAGCAGAGACTGTAGCATTTTTTTCCACTGATTAAAACTTTGTTAACTTGGGTTAGAATATGACTCATGCAGTGTCAAGGACAGATAAGAAAGTAGAGCTTATAAAAATAAAGATAAGGATAAAGCAAAAGAATATATACATATTCACGATTCATCATATTTAGATGCAGTTTTAAATCTTATTTTTATTGATTGAGACAGGATTTAAGACCATTGCTGGTTTCTTTTTTTAGCCAAATTTGGGACTACCTCAGTGATAATCAGGCTTGGTACAGTGGTATGCTATACAATAGTGTGTCTGTGGGAACCATCAACAGTTCTACCATTAACAGTTGTATATCACTGTCTGTCAGAAGTATGTATTAAGAGCGGGAATCACCTTACTTTAGCTGTTTGAAATTGAGGTGTCTAGATTAGTCAATCATTCAGGCTCCTTCTGTAGTCGATAGGCACTTTCAGAGGGTGATTCATCCCACACTAATAGAGGGGTGGATGAATCATCCCTTTTTTTTTTTCCCTCCTAAGAGCTATACTTTTCCTACCAAGATACAAAAAACAACCATGTGGCTTCTGTTTCCAATTCTAACTAATAAACGTAACTGAAATTTCAAAACATCAGTTACTGCAAGAAACTTCTGCACATAGTCTATAGACTGAAAAGCATTCATGTAAATTGTCTGGCAAACAATATCAAATGACAAAGGCGTTGGGGAAGATTGTCGGCAGTTTGTTAACCAGTTGCAGAGTATTTGTTGAGCCATACACGAAACTATAGTGCTATATCATTTTAAAAAATGACTATCATTGATCGTTGCATAAAATAAAGCTGCAGCTTGTGCTTTCCTAGCTCTGTGACAGCGGCTTTAATTGGGGTTTGGAGGGGATAGTGGCTGCTTGCCAGTGCTGTATGCAATCATCCAGCTGTTCAGACAGTTAAAGACCTTAAGATGTAATAGCAAAGGAGCTGGCAGACACTCAGTCTGCCTGCTAGAGACCAGTGAGCATCCTAGCAAGCTATTTAAGACTTTATTTAATATGGTAGTCATTAACAGCCAGAGAAAAAAGGAAGAAGCACCGTGTAATTGATTAGCTAGAAACGCACAGGTTTATACAGATTAAGATGCTCTACTGTGCATGCTATTGCCTTCATCTAACAACACCTTTTACTTTTTAATTTGATTAAACTGTTAAAAAGTCTGAACCTATAAATTTCTGTTTGATATTGATAGCACAGTATGCTCTCAGCTGAATTTAATATTAAGAGGCAATTATTGCATAAACTAGCACTGGCCCTTCACACGTGGAACTTGGTGCTCTGGCTCCTGAGGAATTGCTCTTCCATCAAAATGGTACCAGAAGGATCAGTTTGTTGGAAAAAGAAACCATTTAAGGAATATGTTACGAAGATATATACAGTTATGTCAAGATTAGGAAAAAAACCATCAAAACAATGCCAAATCATAACTGTATTTGTTCCCATCTCTGCAGCTCATCTACAGTGGAAGAAATTATGTTCACCTTTAAATAGAAGAAAAAGTACTTCAGAAATATGTTTGTAGTCGAACAGGGCGGGTTTTTTTAATTATCTATTGATCACATTTTGACTTGAATTGCTCACTGGCACTATCATTAATTTCAGTGGGCTACGTCAGTGCAAAGAAAGGTTGAACTGTACCTTGTATTGTTCTGTGAGTAATGGCATTTAACTATCACTGTAGAAAGATCTTATTTTACTTAGCATTTTTTTAATAAATGGAAAGAAAAGTAATAGGTTTGCTTGTAAGGTCAGCAAGAAACAGAGTGACCATGGTTTCAGTAGTCAATCACACATCAGATCATATAAAAGATCTATTTTAAACTGTTTTATGTTCATTTATACATTTTAGGTTTATTGGGTAGCTTTTTTATGTTTTATATTAGGCTCATACCTAAGACCTTACAAATAGTCATGAGTCTGCTATACTATAAGAAAATGTGGAACAATTAATAACAAAGTATATCAAGATATTTAATCTCTGACTTCTTTATCTTGTCATATGATCCACCACAACTAGGACTTCTTTCAGAGCCCTAGTAATTTCAACTCTGGCTTGTTTGAGCATTACAGATCCCTTGCAGGGGAAGTGATTATCACTCTGGGCCTTTTTTCTAGCAGCAAGCACACTGAACCCTGCATTCTGCTCAGCTGTCTGTGTTTACATCCTACAGAAAAAGAAAATCAGCTAAAATTATATGATAAAAATAAAAATGAAGATGGTTTAATACATTATATAATTGAGTTAACATGCCAGCTAGCTTAGCAGTTGTTTTTTGATTTACTGATAGAAAAGCTTTGAAAAATCTAATTCCTTCTTCGGTGGCAGCTTGCCTCAGGAAGTAATTTTGAGAGAAATTTTAACAATTTGACAGCACCACCTCCACTTTAACTGACTTTAATTGGTACTAATTGGAAACTGATTGGTACTAATCAGGAAACTACCACCTATGCCTCTTCAAGCAGTAACATATGCTTCAGTAGTATCCCAAGTCTACAAGCACATCGTTATGCTGAGGTCCATGCTTCCCTGTGTTAAATCATTAGCAAGTAGGCTGCAAGGTCACACAATAGTAACATCATCCATCTTGTTTGCAAATAGTCAAACGTTCTGTCAGGACACAACAAATAACAGATAAATCATAATAAGGGTCCGTATGAGCCCCAAGAGATATATATAAGAAAACTTCTGTGACTTTTCTCTTACACAATTTGCATCCCATGAAAATGGAGATTCATGTGAGAGCAAGTGTGTGTGATTTGATGGGGCACTCTCTTTTTTCTCCATTGCAAATTATTCTAATATTATCTGGAAAAAGTCATATGGTTAAGGCCTGAATTATTTTTTTAATAGGTCCCATGTGGCCAAGGCCATTATAAACAACTATAGCTTTAAATGGCCTTAACAATACAGCTCCAGAATAGCACTGATTAGAGAATAAATGCTGGGTCTGAGGTGCCCTGGGGGTTGGCTGGGAGACAACCCTTTTAGTTTTATGGGACTAGAGAAAGATTTCCCATTTACTAAAATGTAGGCTTAACTTCTTCAAATAAAGCAGTTCTGAGATGGATCTTAATGTTTTTATCTGCAGCAGCCTTGCTCCTTCAAAGCAAATGTCTTTTTTGAACAGAAACTGCCAATCAGGATCAATTGTCTTTTAGTTTTACAACAGTGACAAATAATTTTTGGAAGCTATGACGCATTTTACCCTAACCCAGTCAGGATTATTCCAAGCTGTGTAATTGGTAGGATAAACCCAGCTGTGCCAAATCATACCCATCTGTTTGAAAATGTGTAAAAAACTATTCTGGACACAATGTACCAGAAGCATGGAGGAAATAAATAAATAAATAAATAAAATCTGAGCTCCCTTGACCAAAAGTTTTTTCACACTGAAAGAAAAAATATTACGGACCACACCCATAGCCGATGTCAGTTCTGTAAAGCAGCACAGAAGAGCATCAGTATATATTTACTTTCTACTTTATATATTGGATACAAATGGCTTGTTTAACACTTTTATTAACACTTAAACTATAATAGAGCATCGTCTATGACTCCAAAGGAAAAATCTTACAGAGCTATGCTTGAAGTGCAACACAGGAATAAGTTATATGCCAAGGTCCATGACAGCAATCTGCAGGAACTGCTTGGGTAGCAGAGGGCCGAGAGCTCTTCAGTTTTCAGCTGTAAAATTTAAGTGCCTGAAGTTCTGCTCCGAGCACTTCTAGAGAGGTTAGCTGAGCAAAATGTCCTAGAAACCCTCCCTTGCCTAAGCCCACAGAGACTGAGCAACCCGGCATCCCTGAAAATTGCTTGCATCCTGCTGTCTCTGCCCCAGTCTAGGCAGGGTGTTCACAGACCTTGTTCAGAAAGGCACTATGGAACTGGGGTGGTTTAGCAGGGATTCCTTTGCAGCTGACAAAAGAAACACAACTCATATTTCTACTTCCCTACTTTTGAAGTGAATAATAATCCTTAATTTCAACTGCCAAATCATTATCTTGCATTCATGTCACTTCTTCGGGTGCTCATATGCAGTCTTTGTTAAATTATCTGGAATTAAAATACTTCTTTCTTTTATGTAAACACTTAATAATAAATATCTATTTCTAATTTACATATTTCCATTTAATTTTGTTATTAATACTATGTAGTTATTACCCTCCCAAATGAATGAAGTCTCCATATAATGAGAATGGTATGAAGATGATTCAGTGCTGCAGGCTGTTAATATTCAATTCCAAATTAATAGGACTATTATCAATTAGATTAGCTGACCCACTGGTGTGAGTTGCACTTGCCTACGTGGTCCCCTCGAGCACTAGTTTTCTGAATGGCACTGGACAATCTCATACCTCTCCTGTTAAAAGTCTGATTAATAAGATCACCCACTATAATAACCTTTAAGACAATGAATAGACTGCCCTAGCTCCCAGCCCTCTCCTTATGTGATCAATCAGGCATGAATGGCAAAAAAAGTTACTTGGAGATGAAAATAAATTAACATATTGCAGCAGGTAATTAAAGAGGATGCTTTGGTATTCTGCTAATCCTGTTTAGCTTCTCCTGTTTTCCTCGCTTGCTAGCTACAAAATTACTGGAGCCTATTTATACAAAATGAGGAAGCATTAATTTATGACGGGGTGTGTGTTCATCAGTTAGTATACAAACATGAAGAGTGCCGGGACACAAGGCATGACCATCAGGAATTTATAACAAAAGATGCTCTGTAACTCCCCTCGTCTGTGTGTTCACTTATGATGTGAGTGGAGAAGTTATTTCAGGAGTCATGCAACACATTTAAATCTCATTATATGCATGGACCAATTTGGGGTTACAAGTATTTGTGAAACAACAGAGTTGCTCATATCTTGGACTTTTTTTCAGCTGTGCTTTTTAATCTGGATCAGCCCCAAGTAAATCCTGAATATTTTTTTTCATTACTGTAAAAGAACCCTTTAAAATAGGCTCAGATATGGGGGGCAGTACAGCCTAGTGATCAGGACATTAAGACAGGGAGTTGGGAGACCGTTCCTATCTCCAGTGAGGGGGTGTGCATCAACTCAGGCTCAAGACATGCTGAACAGTTATTAGACTTTCATATCAAAACTGGCTTGTGCTAAACCACCACAGAGAAGACAAGGTGTTTATGCACCTGGTCCTCCTGTCAGTCCTTTATTAAATCTAGCCCTTCAGCTCTCAGTGCTTTTTTTTTTTTCTCCTTCTGTATAATAGGGATTGTACTTATTTCTTTTGAGAAGTATCTTGAGTGCTCCTGGTGAAAGAAACTGTGTAAAAGCTGAGTGAAGTAAAATCAGTTCTTTGCATTTTGTTCTCTGAAGAGAACATGACAGAAAGTTTATGGGAAACATTTTGGAGGATCTGTCTCATAGGATAAAAGCAGGAAAAGCTGACATCATAGTAATGAGTTGTCAGAGTTCTAAAGGGTCTTGAACATTTAAACATAGCATGCTACTAACAGTGGTTTCTCACCCTTCTTTTTAAACGGCCTGGGTACCGAAGGAAAAGGCAGAAAATACCACATAAAATTTCAGAAAATGTTCCCATGGTTATCTGGGGACTACTGATCAGACAAATTAGTGGAATATATAATGCAGAAGACAGTCAGTAAGTACATGGATAAACATGGTATCACTGCGAAAAATCAATGTGAATTTTGTAGAGAGAAGTTTGGTCTTGCTCATCCTTTAAAGAATCAATAATCAGTTGCTATTGTATCCTTGTGCTTCAGAAAGCTTTCAACAGCCCATCAAAGAAATCCAATCATTGTTTCTTTCTAAGATTCTCTCATGAGCAAATAAATAGTCAAAAATAGGAAAGAAAGGGTAGGAATTAATAGTCAGTTTTGTCAATACAGGGAATTCACTCTTGGATCCTCATAAAGATTCACGCTGGGCCCTGTATTGTTGCACGCATACGTAAGTTATCTGGAGAAAGACTGCAGAGTTAAATGGTGAAGTTTGTTGGCAGTACTGAGGGCACACAGGGCTGCAAAAGTTGTTACTACAGCTGTCAATAAACTCTGAATTCTGAGTTACTGGGTACGTTAAAACTCAACAGTATAGACACCTGAGTGTGGATAAAGTCAAAAAGGATGATGGCCATGTAAAAGGTAATTTTACATTTGCAATGAGGTGTTCTAAACTATCCATTACCTCTGAGGAAAGGGGTTTCAGAGGTCTAGTAACTGGGCTGGTGAAAATGTTAGTTCAGGAGTCAACGATGGTCAACAGAGAAAATGGGATGTTTAGGAATTACTGGGAAAAAAATAGATAACAAAGCTGAAAAGCATAATGGCACTTCATGCACGTGAATCTTGAGTACTGTTGGCAATCCTGTCTCCCTGCCTCTGCAAGGACATAACAGAAAAAGTACAGCGAAGAGCAAGAATGGCGAAAAAAGTTACAGAACCATTCCCAGAGAAAAAATTAAACAGCCAAGGACTCTTCAGTCCAGAGAAGAGACACTGCAGGGAGCTTTTGACAGAACTGTAAAATCATGGGTGAAACTGAGAAGGTAGCAAGGGAACTGATTGCTGTTTCTCATAATTCCAGAATTAAGGGAACTCAGATGAAAAGTTGAAGACCAAACAAACAAATGAGGATACACAGGCAAAGCTAAGGAGCTTGTCATATGTCATTGTCATATGAAGCTGTAGAGACCTACACTGATAGCTCCAAAATGAGATTAAGCAGATTGCTGGATGATAAAGGCATCATAAAAATATTAAAACCAGAATCTAAACTCTACCTCTGCATATTCACAAGCCAGGGATTGTTGGACTGGTATGAGGAGGAAGGTTGCTGTGTGTTTGCCCTGTTTCTTACAGTCTCGCCTAGAAATTGATTACTGGTCGTTGCTGGAGACATGCTGCTGGAGGACGCTGCAAAGTTGGAGGAAGTTCTGAGCCACCAAGACCATTCCTATGTTCTTAGTATTACTACTCATTTTTCACTTGCAAGAAGCTGTCCTTTTTTTCAGGTGGGCAATGCTACACTGTAGCTGTCTGATGTGAGAAAGTCAGTTCTGAGCCTTAAAGCGCAGGAATGTGCTGTTTGACTCCAGTAATGAAATCAAATGCTCTTCATTTAAAGCTACAAGATAAATCTCACCATAAAAGGCCTGTAATTTCTCCCTTGTAACTTTGTTTTTAAAATCCACTACGGTATTAAACATGCCGTAGTTTATTCTAGCGCAAATGGCATTCTTCTAAACTGGAAATGAAGTCCTTCAAGTTATATTTGAACAAACTGAGTACAAAAATGTATACTCTCCCTTTCTCTTTCTCCCTTTCCATTTCTAATGGATAGTTCTAAACCAGCTGAACTTTAAATTCATTACATGAATAGAAACTATGGAGAAAGAATCATGTGAATTTAAAGTAAATTACGTAAATGAAATGTTTATTCATTCATAATGAGTTTTGCACCCCTGTAATAAGCATTCCCTTCAAATTTAAAGATATATTGACTAGGTCACTAGGAACTTCTGGAAGTTATTTAGCATACTGGATAGGATTAAATTAACTTCACTGAGTTGTGCCACATAATAATTGTGGAATTACATGACTGTATTTTCCTCTCTTAATTTTCTTTCTTTTAATTAGAAAAATAAGGTGCTAAAACACTATTCAGGAAAACAGTAAAGCACATATTTAACTGTAATACAACGTATTCATCACCATGTGTTTGTTGTTACTATGGCCTTGCATACTTTGCTGAAGCAAAGCCTTAATGAATAAAGCAAAAATTCTAATGAGTTCAACGAAAACCAGCAAAGGACCTAATAAGCTGCATTTTGGTGCAGCTCTGTCTTCCCTTCCATCCTTATTGATTATATCTGGCCAGCTGACTCCACCTATTCAACATTCACTGCAGGACTGGAGGAAAAATCAGACTATAAGAATAAAAGGTTGTATTTAAAAAGTAATTTTCCTGCACTGTACGTATATATTCTGATACCCCTGTTATAGCTGTTAATGTTACATGGCTGTGCTACAAACTAAATATGTCAGAAAAGAACCCTAACTTTTCTGCCTGGTCACTTTTCCAGCCAATTCACAGAGACAGTCCAGGAGCAATGTGGTATGGTGCCGTGCTAGCTGGAAAGGATCTGGGTTGCAAAATGCAGGCAAACTGGCTCCTTTGGCACTGTTCCAGGGCTGGGAAAAGTATGGATAGTTTTAAGCCAGATCTACATGTGGAGAAATACTGACTTACTCTGTACAGAATGTCTACCTTCTGGATTAATTTATGTTTAAACTGGCAAATCTATTATTGAAGTACTGTCATTTTTTTATAAATGTTGTTTGCATTGCTCTTATTTTGATAATAAGAAAAGATACCTTGCAGCAACAATTCTCATTCCGCCACAGAGGACAGGAAACAATAAGTCTGTTCTTAATTATTTCACTATTGAGCAAAATGCTTCAGAATCAAGAAAAATGTGAGATTAATTTGTTAAAAACATTGCCAATGCACTTCATTCTTCAAAAATGATTTCTTTTTTCTTTGCTCTTTCATCATAATTCAATTAAAATTATTTTCTCTTATGAAGATGAAATAAAATATTTATACACTTTAGGACAATATTCCTAGACTTCAAATGGCAAAGCATGTACATCAGTCAGACACAAACACGCAGTGCAAGTCACTTCACCCCCAGACCAGTTTCTCTCTTGTGTCCAGGCAGATGTGGACACTGAAAGCTGACTTGAGAGCTGAGGGCTACATCCTGCTCCAGCTTTGCATCACAGCCTGTGCAATGCCATTAATGGAAGTCACCCCTATCCTGGCAGGAGTTGCATTCAACTCAATGTTGCAAGTTGTATGAATAAAGACTGTCCAGATTAATAGCAGTATGGAACACATTTCTGATTAAAATTACATGCCAATTATGTCAATTTTTGTTTCCACTATTCTAGATGGCTTTGATCCTTCCTTTTACAGGGGAAAAGGGGAAGGGCATAACAAGGTGTGTTCATGGTGTTGCAACCTTGAATCTCAAAGATTTAGGAACCTTTTTAGTTTTCGTATGTTGGGACAGATCCTCCATTGCTACAAATTTACATAGCTGCATTGAACTGATTTGCCAACTCCACCTGTGAAATACCTGCTTTTCATACTAATTCTTTTAACTTCGTGGACCTGGACACATATTTAGTTATTTGAGAGTCACATCTCTAAGTTTTGCACAGATGTTTCATCTCCTGATCTTCACTTTTGTCTTCTTATATTCTGTTGTATTTTCTTGTTCTTTCCTGGGGGAATGATGTTTGCTAGGGTTTTTTTATTATTGTCAAAGATTATGACATTAATTGACATGTTAGATAGATGCATTTTAAAACATTTGTTTCCAAAAATACGTCAACCCAAAGGTAAGAAATGTGAAGCTGGGTTTTTTTGTCTCTTGTTGGTTGTTTCTCTATCAGAAACTGAGGTTGAAGGCTTAAGCTCTCATTACGAACAAAAATGATGTTCCAAACATTGATTCTCTAAATGGACCCCTAGATCCCTGAGGTCTCCTTGCACACATACGGTCAATTTGAGAGTAATCTTGACATATTACCATGAAGAGTGTAGACCCTTTTGTCCTCCTGCCTCGTGGGTCTGCATCTGCCTCCCTCCTCAGCAGGGTGGCTTTGGGGAGGTCTGCGGGGTGCTGAGGGACCAACCGCCAGGCACAGAGGGGAAGGTGCCTGGTGTCCCCCCTGACACAGCAAAGCAAGTGGCCTGTGGGATGGCATCTGTCATTGCCATTTCTTTGGTTTATGGCCATTGGGGTGGAGAGAATATGGGTCATAAAAAGAGCTAAGCATAAGACTGTGAAAGCATGGAGCGCAGAGAGAGAGTTGTATGGTTTTCTCTGTATTCCTTGGGAAGAGACATTCACTTTAACTTCAAAGCTATATTACTATCAGGCCTGCATGGATTATTTTCACTACATTTTTAAAAATAAGGGAATAATTTCTAGGGCTTGTTAAAAAAAAAACCAAAACAACAAAACAAAATGAAACAAAAAACACGTCAAGAGAACAATTTTACGATGGAAAATATTGTTTTGTGTAAATGGAAATGCTTTGTCAGAGGAGATTTTAGGATCTTATGAGTTTCAGAACAATTATTTTTTACTTTCTCATTTGCAACTTTCTCTTCTCATCCCAATAATGTCAAAATATTTCATTCTGATATTGCTAAAATGTTTCTTTTGGTATATAATATTGTAATGGTTTGTCACTATGAAATATATCTGAATGGTAGCTAGGAAAAAGATTTTGGCAACGTCACTACAGTGCTTTGATACCAACACATTTAAATTTTCCTTTGCATGAAATAGTCAGAGAGTTGATTTTTTAGCACAGTTCAGGATAAAACCAGTAAAATTTTAGAATTTCCCATCAGGGCTAATAAGTATTTAAAATTATAATTCAAATAAACCAGTAAAGTAATATTTGAGCGGATTTGTTGTAGGGTTTTTTCTTTCTTTCTTTCTTTCTCTCTTTTTCTTTTTTGTTTTGTCTTTACTCTGGAGTGGATCCCAAAAGGATTAGTTTTTTCACACACTTATTTCAGGCATTTCCATTAATTTTATGGCAACTAATAAACATAAATTAAGTGTATGTGCATGACAGTTAGTAGTAGTAAGTATAAATACAGGTTTTTTTCCAGCATGGAACTATTTGAGAACACTGTTCTCAAATGGGTAAAGCAAATCAAATGACACAATTATTTGATATTAATGCTAATTTCAGGGACATTCAGTGCCAGAGGTAGCAGTGAGTAGAGATGTAGTAGGGAGATAGTCACCTCATGAATATGTAGTTTACTGTAAACTCTGCTCAGTCTGGTTTATACTCTTCTTCAGCCAATCTTCCCATTAGCACTCTGCTCTCTTGATTAGTCCAGAAAATAGAGTTGGACTCTGCATTTGCTAATGTCGACTCCATGCATAAACATATTTGCAGAGTGACAATCTAGCTGCCAATTTCCTCAACAGAAATACAGAAAACTGTTGTAATATAACAGTTGATAGCAAAAGGGCTATTGGAGGAAGAATAAGATGTTATAGAGCTGAAGGAATGGTACTAACAAGTTGAAACGAGAACTGTTGCAGTTCTAAAAGCTGTGTTGACTACTGGGTTTAAAGTATCCCCCTTGACCCAGCTGTACTTAAACGGTGTAACTTACCATTGGAAAGGGTGATGTCCTTCTGTTAATGATTTCATTTTCATCAAACACTTTCCTATGGTGAGTATTTGTTTTTGCAGTCATAATGATGAAATACATGAGTTGTAGCTGACAGGCTGAACTACATAACACATAAAAGATGAAGAGGTCCAACCTACAGCTACACACCCGCATCACCAACCTGGCAGGCATTGGGAGGGAAGTAAAACTGCGGGGTGCTGCCCAGGTGATACTTACCTGCCACCACTCCTTAGTTACACATGCAGCATCTGTGTCTCCATTTTACTCATTTTATTAACATCCAAAAAGAAAAACACCTGTATATTAAAAAATAATATTGCATTATAAAATAGATGTCAGAGACTGTTATTTCCTAACTCCTTGGCAGCATCTGCAAGGAACTAACCTGAGACAATGGTGGTTTATTACCAATCTTTTCCATATAAAACAGCAAGAGGATATTCAGAGCCATTTTAATTTCCAGCTCCATGACAACTTCCTAAGTTTCAACAAAAATAAATGGCAAGAATCAAGAAAAATACCAGCATATATATGTATTGTGAGATCATCTTACTCCTGAATATGTTTGTATTCTCTGTTTACATCATTGTAGCAGGACAATAACTAGGTGGAAATAAACTATTTTATTTTACTTTCTGTTTGAAAAGCAAGTTGCTGTATGCATGAGGGAAGATCGGTTACACATTTCCCAAGTTGCTCATTGCTCTTTCTTTGAATGTCTGCTTACACTCGCATGTGCGTTATGCATCTGGCAGCAGACTCTGAGCCTGACGTGATTTTAGCTTGAAGTCGTCTGGTGCAACAGAGATACTCATTTGTGGTGCTAGCTCCAAAATGATGACGATGTTGGTCAAGTTGCTCCCTGTACAGGCCATATCAACACTGCTTAGTCAGATCCTTTGCAGTGTGGGTAGCAACCTCCAGGGTATGATGCACCCTGACTCCACCATCAGAGAAATGCACTGCCAGACCACAGCAGTTTTCTTTCGAGCCCATTGAAAAATATGGGAGAAAACAGCAGGTTTCCTGGAGAGGAAGAAGCCTTGTTCTGAGCATGGCAAGACTTTCCTGACAGAATGACAGCAGGAGATTGCACAGTCCCTATGAAACGCAGGCCTTGAGCTGTGTGGACCTGGCTGTCACTCTCCGTGGAGGTGGACGCCATACTCTGCTTGACCACGAGTGTGCCAACCGCATGCTTGCGCAGTTGCTGGACATAGACAGTTTGCCTTTGCAACATCAGGACTGTTTTGGTTGGGCCATGACGGTAATGCAAGGCATCAGGACTGTGAGCCTCGCGAATGTATCAGCTTAGAGAGGGCAGGAGAAGGTTGGGTATAGGCCAATGCTGGTTGTATATTTCCGAATCTCTTCCTTTGGTTTAGCCTGTGAGATGGCCATGTTAGATTTCGCCTGCAACTTTCTCTGTAACTATACAATACCATGCGTGTAGCAGCTTAATCCAAAAACCTTGTAACACAGTCCATCATTTATGTCTTGTCAGGATCCTGGGGACATCCCCTGCCCTGCCTGCCCCTGCCCAGTCCCTTGGGGCTCCCCCTACACTGCCTATGGCCCAGGACCCCACATCAGCCCCCTGGGACCATCAGTCCCTGCCTCAGCCATCCTACAGCTCGCCCAGCCCTGCCCTGCCTGGCCATGGATGCTGCTGAGCTGGGCCCACCCGTCAGCCCACATCCCAG
>NW_009631587.1:0-7707 GCF_000690535.1 Cariama cristata | reverse complement strand
TGCGAGACCCACAGAGCTGCCCAATGCCCGGGGCTGGGGCTGCCCTGGTGCCCCCAACTGCCATGCTCCTGGCGGGGGCCGTGGGACAAGCCCAGGCTGCCAGACCCTGCCTAGCCACCCCCATGGGGAGCCCCCGCAGTCCTGGCCCCAGGCCCCAAAGGAGCCAGCCTGCTCTTGCTGTGCCCTGAGATCTGTAAGAATAGTCAACTGAGTGTATAAAATTAGGTTTGTCCTAAATGCTAAAGGACCATGGCCATGCTGAGTGATTCACATGCAAAGTGATTTCTGACAGCGTGCATTAAGTTTGCTGGCAGAATGCATCGGTGCTTTGAGAGATACAACTATACCTGGGTTTCCTTTAGTATTATATCAAACATAGGAAATTGGATTTAATGGACCGGGCACATCTCTTCCTTACAAATATTTGAAAGTGTAAAATACTGTCTGTAGTGTTATGAGTAGAAAAATACTTTATTGAGTTAACATATAAGTTGGATAGGTTGTTAATATATTTTAATCATGAACAGATCTGATTAAAAGCTTCCTTTTAACTCTGCAGGTAATTGAAGAATTTCACAAGAATGACCTCTTACTGTGTTTTTCCTTTGTTTCTGTTGAGAGGAAAGATTCAAATGCTTTTTTTAACTTCCCCAATCCTTTTTAGTCATTAGTCTTTCAATCCAAATGCAATTATTTAAAACATTTTGGTGGAAATCCCTCTACAATCACAATGATTTATCAGAGCAGTTGCTTCACAGTTGACAGGTCAATCTATAGATACACTTGAGGATGATAATAATTAAGAAGCCCTTGACAGAATGTCATTCAAAAATAGGTTTTTGTTGCATATATTTTGAATGTGAATTTAGTGCTTGCTGAAAAGCCCTGACAGTCAGTCCAGGAAGATGAAGTCTGACTTTCTCCACCGAGAAGCACTTGATTACTAAAACCCCAAGTGGAGACTTGCTCCAAGACTAATCTTAAAAGAGGCAGGTATCTAGTCCCCATAGATACCTAGCGGTCCCTGGATTTGCTGGGACAACCAATGTAAGAGTCAATTAGTTCCCATTTATACTGTGGCTCAGTAATGCACAAACGCGACTCGCTTGAATTGAACTGCGGTTGCACACTAATTTCACACAGACAAGTGAGCAGCAATGTGCTGGTAATGATTATCAGTGGCTACTGAGCTAGGCTAGATTTGTAACGGAGATCTGAAAAGTGTTTGAAAGGCTTTGCTAATTAACCTCACGTTAAAAAGGCCTCTCTATAAATTAATGCAAATCTGAACTGGCAACTACAATTTTAACAACAATGGAAAATTAGACTAGTGCTGTTCCTCTACTCCTTCTCCTTTTTGGAGGTTTAACCATTTAAGAAAATACCACACGTGTGTTAAGCCCCATTCTCAAGGTGCAGCTCATCCAGCTTATTCAAAAACTTTTACGCTGCTCCGATCTTTTTGCTTCTTTAACAACAATTTCGTAGGTCCCAAAGGCTCAGGTTCATTAACATTGCTCCTTAGAATGACATTTTCCTTCTTAGGCAGTAGTGCTTATAAAAGTAAACTAAGTGTAATTTTACCAACAAGGACATGGTTAAGCAGAAGTGCTAGATCACTGGCGCTTTTTTTGTGCCCCTTTGCCAACCTATCTAGAAACCAGTACTATACTTAACACAATGATGGGTCATTTTGACGAATGCTTGTGAATTTTCTGCTTCAAGTGCATGATATTCAGATCAAGACTTTGTATTTTCATTTGTGTTCAAAAGTTCATTATATAAATTCACTATTGAGGTTATTAAAGGACTACTATCCACATATTTTTTCTCTCTCTACTCACATTCCTAAAGGTAAACAAGTGTATTTGTACCTATGCAAGACTAGGAAAATGGAAACTCTAACTTGAACTTGTGGAGGATAATCAGATCAGAAACTCCATTCGTCATCCACATGCATTTTCATTTTCCCTTTTCCTTTCTTCCCTTTGCATTTTTGTGCAATGCCCCAAGACTTTCTGCTCTGGTGTATTTTTGACTGAAGAAAAAGCATTCTTCTAGGCATGAAGTACAAGCCATAACCTGTGCATATAATCATGCATATGCCACACATAGTGATCTATTCTTTAGTTGTACCTCTGTAAACTGTAGCCCCAGCAGATGTGCCCAAACAATAATGAAGAACGGGTTTAAAACGAGATCAAATACAGCTCGCACTAAAACCAATAAGATTTTTGTCGTAAACTTGAAGGGGAATCGGGAATATTTATTACAGGAAGGGCAACATTGCTATTCAAAAAAAAAAAAAAACCAAACCCAAACCACTGTTTAGTGTTTTAACCAGCTACTACAATGCTATTGAGAAGACTGGAATATGGGAGAAGAGAACATTCCCTGAGTTTGGTGACATCTTGTTTTGGGTAATGATGAGGATTCACTGGAAATAAAACACTTCATACATGAATTGAATGTTCCTTTGATTTGATGGGTAGTTTTGTCCAAGTGTAGGTATATTTATATTAGATTATTTGTAATGGATTATAATACTGATAGCAATAGCATAAAGAAGAACACTTTAAAAAAGTTAAATAGACTATTTCACTGAAGTCTGCATTGCAGGCACAGCAGTATTGAATTCAGATTATTGTGACAATCTGGTTTTGTCGACAAAAGTTTCCAACAGGCTTTCCAAGAGAGAAAACTTCAAGTACTCTGGCTTTGGGAAAAGGTCCCTAATGGTCCCTAATTCTTATAAATTAGAAATGAGAACTAGACACCTAAATATCTTTGAGGATAGGGACCTAAATATTTAAGCATTTACTGCATATGACAGTATAAGTCAAAAGATGACTAATGATAGCTATGAAAATGTAATTAGGCACTACTTCACAGAGGGTGCTTAAGTCTATGCATGAGGCAATGCTGATTGCCTTTGTAAATATGGTTATGAGTGCTGTAACTGAGAGGTTGTTTTGCAACTTTTTAGTAGAAGGGCTTTAATACAGGATACATCATTGTGCAATAAATAATTCCTTTTGGCATTTATTTTTATTTAGTTTCAGTTACTTTAAGGCCTTTTTATTAAAGATTCAACATACATTTGTCTCCAGAATTAAGTACACTAAAAATCAAATCTAAAGTGAGCATTTCACAACACTGCTTTACATGTATAACTTTCTAATAAATCTTCAATTTTACAAACATCGTAGCAGCAAAAAATGCAGAAAAAAGCATAGCACTATCCATCATAAGTACAGTTTCATGAGGAAGCCCATGACAAGATTTTGTGCAGTTTGCACCAGTATTTATGTTCCCAAGAGGTAAGCAGGTCACCAATTTAGGAAGTACTTATCAGTAAATAAGCTTTCAGGTTTTTTACTATATTTAGAGTGCTGACTTTCAGTTTTGCTTGAATAGATTATAAAACTAATTCTGTGATGAAAAACTATATGCAGATTTGAATAGCAGCTACAAAAGATGGAAAGAAATTACCTCTTTATTTTCAATACCAGTAGAGTCTCATTTTCCATTTATACCATGTGATTCTTTTTAGCTGAGGGAGTTGCCATAAATTAGTTAGATCAGATGAAGTCTGTAGCACAGGCATACATCCTTTTTGCTTCAGAGCAATCATTTTAAAACATAAATTATCACAAGGAAAGATTTTATGTATTTTTTCTGACTGATTGTTTATTCATTTTGATTTATAAAATAATTAAAAGATAATGTATCAGAGTCCTACATAGCCAAAGAACAGATTTTAATATAGGATGGGTCACGCACTGTGAGCAGAATAAATAATAACAACTTTTTTTTTTCAGGGGAGAGAGTGTTTTTCTGGATTGAGTGTGACTTTTTCCAACAGCTCCCTTACCTAGCTTAATCAAGCTGCAGAAAAAGTTCTGAAGTATCCCAAATGCTCCAGCAAAGCCAGAATGTAACATGAACCATTGGAAAAGGCACGCATGGTTTTGTAGGATTTTTTTAAAAAGTTAATTCAGAATGTTACATTTTCTCCTAAATTTTTTGACCTTTCTTCACAAGGAATACAATTACCAACCTGAAAGTCAGGGCTTCTTCCCTTTTGGTCTTATTTTAATATTTATCATGTTACATATATTAACGAAAATGGTGGATCAAGTCTAATTTTGAACAAGCAAATGCTTATTCCAACTCACAGTTGACAATAAGCAGCTGCCTTAACATGACTAGCAACAAGTTTGCCTTTGAATATGCAACTAAAAAAAATCAGTCTATTTAAGTGGAATCAAAGCATAGATATGCCTCTAAGTATAGATAATCTGTCACCCAGAACTGCTAACCTCAGGCTCTCAGCATATTTTAGAGTCTGTTGTTAAGCCAATAGTCTGCTGAAGAGGGCTTTTAATAATCTTCAAATATTGCATTAAAATATATTGTTCATCCTCAAATGTAACATCTAACTGAAGGCCTCCCTAGTATTTCAATTAACCAGCTCCCGCTTTTGTCAAACAACTAATCAAATAGTTTTAAGAGCATACATTAAAAACACAGGATAAGATGTTTTCCAGGGGTGACTATAAACTAAGTGAAACTTGGTTTCCGGAACAAGAACAGACTAGCAAGGGTTGCCAGTTAGTGTTTAGCATCATCAATTCTGAACATACTCCCTTCATCCTTAAGTAAGAAACAAAGTAAATGCTACATATACATATATACAGACACAGAAGTACACGTGCATGAATGTACACACATCTGTATGCCCAAAGAGCAGGACTTTCAAAGTTACATATAGAACATTGGCTATCAAAACCAGCAGACTACTTTTTTTTTTTTTTTTCTTTTTAAACACACGGTATGTTCCTATGTTCCTACTGTTTCCACGGTATGTTTGGAAATCGTAGTTTCAATTAAGGTTCAAATACATGACATTTTTCAGAATTTACAAAGTGTGTTGAATGTAGGTTCTGCAGCACTACAGGCATCAACATGATCTTCTAAGAGCTCTGCTCTGCATCCAAGCTTAAAACACACATGTACTGTTGCTCAAATCAGTGAGAAGAAATTTGGATGCATATGACTAAGCAAAGTGTTGCAAACCAATCTCTTCACTATTTGGCTGTTGTGACATGACAAAGACACTTGCTGTGGCACTTAGGGCCCTCAGCAGAAAAGCCTCTTCATGATTAGAATAATTGTTCTGGGAAAGAAGTATATAAACCTTTTTTTCCTGTTATTAACAATATGGAATATAACTTTATCAAAAGAACATAATATATATTGCTCTAGTGTCTTACCTTGATTTGGACTTCAGAAGTCTAAATACTTAAAGTTTTGTGATTAAATTAGCTTCCTGGAGACCTGCTCTGTCTCAAACCAGAATTCTGCTTGTGGAGAAACAGGACCCACTAGCAGAAGGATAACAAATGCCATTAAAATACTGCAGAACCCGGGGAATTCTTACTGGAGACTCTCAGAACTTAACTAGCAGCAGTGCTGCAAACATAGATGTGTATGTGTGTGTGTATGGGTGTACCAGCTAGTGTTTGCAGAACTGGGATGCAGATTTCTTACTCAGCCCCCAAACCTCAGGCACTGTACATTAAGGGACTATGCCCGCTCATAAAGTTAACCAAATCTGTTAAGCACTGAAGTTCTGCATACAGTCTTGCTGGGTCTGTCAAACAAAGTAGAACAGATTCAGCATTCAGTTAAGATACTGTCGTCAAACTACAGAAATGAGGTTTTGGCTACTGATACAGGCAGTCTGGAGAGACAGAAGTGTCAGTCATGAAATTTTCGTCTCTGTCCTGATTGGCTTCCTTCTACATTTTTCTTATGGAGGAACAGTGATCACAACTTGGCCATAAAGAGGCAAAATTATCTTCCCTCTATTTTGCCCTCAGGAACAGACAGAAGATGAGCTGGAATAAGAAGAGGGAAGCAGCTATTCCGTCTGCTCACGTGGGTTTTAAAGACAGAACAGACAATGTATGGGAGGCTGTCGATCAGCTGTTGAGGAGCGCATGAATCTCATTTTAAATTCTGCAATGCCATGCGTATTACGGGGGAGAGGAAGGCATGTGCAAACTGCTGTCTTCCCTAAAGCACCAGCATGCAAAAAGAAAGTCCGTTTAAAAATGAGAGGCAGAGATCAAGAAAACAAGACATAGGGAGACAGACACAAATTACCAAATGTCTGGCTTGCTGTGGGACTGGGAGAACCTAGCTGATAGCTTGGGAAAGACTTGGCGGTGGGCGATAACAGGGTATTAAACAGAATGGTGACATTGGAGGGGAAACTACAGTCTCTGCTCGCTAGCTGGGGTGCTGTAACCCAGCCTGCAATCTGATCTCAGTTCGGTTTGCTAGCAAGAACCCCTATGGTGGGAGGCAAAATTGCATCACTGGAAGTTTGTGAGAGTTGGCACGTACCAGGGGTGACCAGAGGGAATTGAAAATGGGAATACGGACAAAGAAATATGATATCTCTCCCCTGAATAATTTGAGGACCATTTCATGCCTTTTCTGAGTCTGAGTAATGCTTTTTTACTATTTAAGGCTGGCAATACTTCATTCTTTTCCCACTCACTTTGTTGGAGTAATAAACACTGATCGTCACAAACAAAGCTGAAAAATACTTTTGGAAATATCAGACTGTGCAAAACTTCCCACGACTTCATCTCCTAAGATTCTTTACGAACAACGAGAGGGTAGAACCCAGCCGTGAGACACCGCCTGTGTGGAGGTTGTGCCCGCTGCTTCACCTGGGGACAAGCCCCTTCCCTCAGCATCTGACTCCCACCATGTGCCTTGCTGCCTATAAAAAGCCTTCCTCGAACTGTTCACTGTCTCTGACCTGGTTTTCTTACCTAGTTTTACTGTATTTAACTCTGTTATCTTCAGACAAGTACATCTCTTGTGATATACCCTGGCATACACGAAGAGATTCAAGTCCTTTTCCTACACAACATACAAGGGCAAGCACACATCATCCTTTCTACAGCTTATCCTTAATTCCCTGTCCCTCCGTATCTGTTTATGAATTATCTATGAATTGGTGTTAAAGCTCAGAAGCAGTTAGGCTAACTTGGTATTAAATATGACACATTGTCCTATAAACTAACAAATAAAAATAGGTGATTATCTGCCTTCTCAGTGTCCGCATTTTAAGGCACAGCTTTTAAAAGCTTGGGTTTCTGTCATAGGGAGAGCGGGTATTTAAATACATCCCAGAATATTTCCTGTGCCTGGTTAATTCCCCGCCATGAGGTGATGCAAGCTGCTTGGGGGCCTGGTGAGGTGAGGGAAACCGAGCATAAAAGGCGAGTCGTGAATGTCAACATGGAGAGAAAACTGAAGGGAACGGAGTAACGGTGGGCTGGAGAGAGCCGACCAAGCTGACATTTAATGGAAGGGTGCAGGGAAGCGATGCCGGGGGAAGCGTTCTGTCCCTTGACTGGGATGGCAGGGGACTAAGCTGCCCCTTTTCCATATCAAACACAAGGGGAAATGCTTTCCATGTCCTCTTTTCCTAAAGACGGATGAAAGGTTTGAGAAGCCTGCGGGTGTCAAGGGGCTATCCCTCCGGTACCGCTTGATGGGGCGTGCAGGACCTTCACCCCTCTAGGGATCAAGGAGGAGGAGGATGACAAACTCTGGCGCCTTTTCCATCTGTTCCCTCTGACTGAGCCCCGGTGGGGCCGGCAGGATTGTTCCCCAGGCCTG
>NW_009631586.1:20407-28112 GCF_000690535.1 Cariama cristata | reverse complement strand
AAAAACCCCAAACCAACAAACAAACCAAACCAGCACAAATTGGTTGCCTTTTGAATTTAAATATTTTGAGTATTTTAAGTGTTGCCTGACTAGTAAGTGAAAGCTATTTTTTTTAGTAATAATGAATCCAAAAAGTCTAGTAGGTATTACTGGCTGCTACAGGTAGAATGACTCACTCTTGGGAATTTCGAAATACAACTTTGTTTCCAATCGTAAGGTGCGAGAATTCTATACCAAAGTGCTGAAGAAGGATGAACGCCAAAGGCTGTGTAAAAACATTGCTGATCATCTTAAAGATGCACAAGTCTTCCTTCAGAAGAGAGCTGTAAGTGGCCTACTTGGTTTTTAGCCTTTGCTCTTTATTCCAGGTTTTCTTGCGGTCTAGTAACTTTGTCAAAATGGCAGTATGCTTATGGAAAGGAAGATCAGGAATCCTTCTCCGAGAAGGCAACTTCTGGATTTTTCTTACACAGGAGTTATCAATACAGAACACTTAAATGTGTGCCTATTTACATAATATAATGTAAATAACATAAAACATGTTAAAATAACTTTTTCATGATGGGAAGAATGGGATTGATGTTGAACATCAAGGATGTCATTATGTATGTTTAGCTTGGTGTTTCAAAAATCAGGTGACTGCCAGTGTGATGGTTTGCTCTAAACAAGGAAAAGGCAGTGAGGGCCAGGGAGGGATTGGGTCTTTATCCTTCTCAATGGAACTTTGTTTAAATCCAAAATCAGGAAAAAGCTCTACGTGAGATAATAGAAGTAGTTTGATGTTCATAGCTCCTTTCTGGCTGGTTGGAATTAAACTTCTGGGAAAAAGTTTTTATCTTCTTCTTCCTTATATGTACTGCTCTTAGCTGCAGAGCAGAAAATTTGTTAAAGAATACATTTGAAGTGGAGGAAAAAAATTCTTGTTGCCTTTTCTGTTCTGTCTTCCTGTTTAGGTGAAAATCTTCACTGATGTTCATCCTGACTACGGTGCCCGTATTCAGGCTTTGCTGGACAAATACAATGCTGAAAGTGGGAAAAGGGTATGCTCATGATTTCTGTAGCTGAATTTTGACTGGGTGCGAATTTCCTTAGCTGCTTTTGTAAATCCAACAAGTGAGAAATTGGTCTTGATTCCCATTTGGTTTAAAAGGGAGAAGTTGGTGCATGTAGAATTACAAAATGAGGAAACATCACTCTAACAATATTTAATTAAATGTTGGTTAACCAATGATGTACAATTACTTTTTCAGTTGCTTTTTTGTAAGGCTTCTGGAAGATAACTGTACATGATATATGAAGTGTTCAGGGTGATTCTTCAGACCAGATGATTACCCAGTCTTTGTAGTGGCAATGAAACATTTTCGCAAGCCTTTCCTGGGCTGGCTGGTTGCTACATAGCATAACAACATTGTTGCTTCAAATACTCTTTTATTTTTTCCCTGAAGTTCCCCTAACTACTTTTAATGGAACTTGCTCTGAATATTTTTTTTATTTTATTTTTAGGATGTAATTAGGACATATACACAGTCCACACCTCATGTGTCTGCCAAAGAAAGATCCAACTTGTAAAGCGTGCTGCTGAGATTTACTCTATCAATTTTGCGTCCTTACAACTGCAGGGCAACCTGTTGAAGATGTTAATGAATGTAGCAGACTTCTGCCCAAATACAGAAGTGTTTTACAGGCTTGATTTATTAAGCTTTCAAGTGCCTGTATCTGTATTGGAAACTAGTAACGCAAGCTAACAATCCTAGTGCCTTTCAACACTAGTGCTTTACTGCTTGTTAACAACATACGGTGTTTTTAAGGAAATTTGTGATTAAAAATTGTCTTCATTTCTAGAAGCAAGCGTAAGTTTAATCAAAACACTGTTTCAATTTTTTATTGTAAAACTTTCCTGGCTAAATCACACACTAGAACTTCTATAACGAAACTGTGATTATTCTTATGGATAAACTTTTTCATCATTATGTTTCTCAATATTTCTAATAAAATAGTTATCTGTATGTATTTGTAGACACTTCCCTTGAATTTCATTTTTGGCCTTCCAGAAGTAAAATGTTATGCAGTAGTTCAAGTAAAAAGTTGACTATGTCTCATTCCTTATGATTGAAATGAAGCTAACTAGAAAGTTTAATCTGAATATATGTAAATTTTATTCCCAATATATATTTTAAGATGATGCTAGATTGGGATATAACTGACCTAAGGGTGATAGGAAAGGATATTTTATTATTATAGACACTTTGCAACTAAATTGATTACATCTTACCGTTCTTTGGAGGGAGGAGTTGTTCTTTCTAATCTGTAAGAATTTAAATAGAAAATCTCTAATTTTCCAAATGTCTGGGAAATTAACATCCAAATGCATGAATATTTTTATCTTGGCCAGATTCAAGCTCAAGCACTTTCAAAACTATTCCCAATGGTTCTGGAAATTCTGTTACTTCACTGCCGTATTCTGATACTGCTATCTGTTGATCAAGCCAGAGCTAGTTTTCAGAGTTAGACTTTAAGTGGCCTGTTTGTATGAACGTGGGAATCTGTAGCTAGATATATGTGTAAAACCTGATTTTAGGCATGTTGTAGTGTTGCCTAGTATTTGTAATTTAGTTAATCGGTGCAAAAGACTTTGGAACCCTTTGGATTAAAAAGAATTCCCTATTATTATTTCTTAGATCCAAAGGAGTTTCTTCAGGTTAGTAATATTTTTTTTTCTTTTGGTCGTCAGTCTTGGAGTATAATCTTTAATCAGGTCTTACTAATTGGCACAAAACAAAAGTGTTTATATTTGAGAACTTAGAGCAATAGTTAAATAATTATGGAATTTTTGGACACTGCCTTGGTTGAATCTGAGTAGTGGTCGCCTAGAAGCACCTTGTCAGCATCAGAGTGTTTTACTATACAAGTGTACAACAAAACCAAGGCTTAAACTATTCTTTTATCAGGGCCAAAGTCCCACCTAGAGTCTCTTCTCAGATCATTATTTGGAAAATGTTACCTGCTTATGAGGTAATTAGTGTCCAGGCTGACTGCTGGAGTTTTGAATAAAAAAAAAACAAATAAAATCTGTCATACCTGTTGCACATTGAAGTTAGTCCTACCAGACCAAAAGAGTTTCAGAAGCGTGCTCAGGAGGATCAGGCAATTCACCATGCACCTGAAGTCCTGCAAGGTTTTACTAACTACTCTGCCTGTTACTTCTTCCTCTTCCCTTGCCAAAGAGAAAGATCAGTGTGTATGTGTAATTAGTCCAGATCCTAGTTGCAAAGTCTTACCCCTCATTTGAAATATTGGCTTTCCTTGTTTGCCTGCTGATACTGCCTCGTCAGCGTTTGGATTGGAAAAAGCATGAATGATGATGCAAAGGATTTCAGAATTCGGCTACTGGCTCTTAACTTGAGCAAACGTTATACAAATTTCAAATCATAGCAGGGTTTTTTCAATATTCAGTGCATTTCTGGGTCTGTCTTGAGTTGTATTTTGAATAGGAGTACTTCCTGATTTGACATGTGAGTGTGAATTGGCATTGCAAGAAGTGACGGCAGATAGGTAAAGAAGAGTAGATACTAAGTGCTGTTCCCTTCAGTTGTAGAAAGCTACTCTCCAACTCATTTATCTACTAACCTGTTGTGAAAAATTAGCAGTGATATAAATGCAGTAAAATAACATGAACCGATAGCCTACTGTGTTCTGGGATTCAGTTGGATTTTTACCTGATCAGGTAACATGAATGGGTGGGGATATTTCTTGCTGGAACATAGAGTTGTAATGAGTTTTGGAAAAGAATAAGCAAGGCTTAATCTTTAATTTTGGTTGTGTCTGCTAAATGAATTATATTGTCTTGCTCTTATTTCTGAAATAAAACTGAATTTAAAAATCTCTTGGCAACATGTCTGCTTTCTGTGCAAATGTTTTCAAATAGTTTATTTTACTCTAGGAAGTTCATACCTTCATCGTTGTTTGTTTGTTTGTTTTTTGAGGTAGTGCAGAAGCTGTTGAAGTTCTGGGTAATGGTATCTATTTCAGAACTTGGTTATTTGGCCTGCACAGGCCCTGACTGCTGATAAAAGCCTTGGACTCAAGGCTGATGCCTGGAATTCACGTGTAGGGGCCGAGCACTGAATTCTGCTCAGCTCTCACAGGTGAGATTACTTGTTAGGAACCTTCTCTTTAATTTCCTGAGCCTTCCGAAAAGGGCATGCTGCTCACGTCTGTGGTACGGCAGTGCCTACGCTTGCGTGTACCATGTGGATGGGAAAAATTGCTGTCCTGCTTCACTGTGGGTTTTGTTGGTGATGCCTTACTTAAGCCTCTATTTGCTGAACAACCTTTTGTTATTTTTGATCTAAAAACTTCGGTGGCAATTTACAGAATTGTCACAAGGTTATCTAGTTTTTCATCACAGTTTGCTCAAACTTTAGTGAAGGACAGTACGTACTCTTAAACTGTTAAGAAGAGTTGAAATGCAACACTTGAAGTGTCCCAAGGCTATATTTTTGATCTAAAAACTTCGGTGGCAATTTACAGAATTGTCACAAGGTTATCTAGTTTTTCATCACAGTTTGCTCAAACTTTAGTGAAGGACAGTACGTACTCTCTTAAACTGTTAAGAAGAGTTGAAATACAACACTTGAAGTGTCCCAAGGCTACCACATAGCCTAAAAAGCTGTCAGTACAGAAATTTATTATCCAAATGTTCAGTCTTGCTTTTTTTTTCTTGCGGTTACTTAAACTTTAGTGAAGGACAGTACGTACTCTCTTAAACTGTTAAGAAGAGTTGAAATACAACACTTGAAGTGTCCCAAGGCTACCACATAGCCTAAAAAGCTGTCAGTACAGAAATTTATTATCCAAATGTTCAGTCTTGCTTTTTTTTTCTTGCGGTTACTTTTTTTTTTCGTACAGAAATTTATTATCCAAATGTTCAGTTTTGCTTTTTTTTTTCTTGCGGTTACTTTTTTTTCCTAAATCCCTACTTTTTGTCTCATGGTAAGGAGCTGTGTGCCTCATGCCTCGTAGTACGTTGTAAGGTAACCTTTACGAAACAGTGGATAAACGCACCTATTGATGATGTGGTGGAAAGGGCCCTGTGACATGAACTTGTGGAGGTTTTAGTCGAGTGTTGAACACGGACAGCTATTTTATTACCTCTGTCCAGGTGACCTTTATCTGACCATGCTCATAAATGATTATCACTCATAAATTCTATTGGAAGTTACACTAGTTCAGAGCAGAGGTTAGGCTGAAATTTGGCTGCTGTCGAGTCAGGAGATAAAATCAAGGACTAGGGAACGAGGAAACCTCGTGTGCAGTAAAGTGGAGAAGACGTGGAATGGGCTAGGTAGGTGGTTACGTACTTTCTGCAGCTACCTTTGTTTTGAAAACTCGCAACTTCAGTGTAGTTGTGCTTAAAAGACTGACCTATGTTCTGTGCTGCTAAACTGACCGTGACAAGTAGTATACAGTAAAACTTGGCTTTTTCAAAAGGGCTGAGAGGGGTAGGCAACACTGGAAGAACAATAATGCTATTTCTTCATGAAATTGTTTATTAACAAGATGATAAATCCCTTTATGGCTACTTACCATAGGAATAAAAAGACTGTTTACGTGACATGACACAATCTCACTTGTGTTTTGGCTTTGTTCTGCTCAAGTAAAACCAAATATTCCTTTGATGTGTTGTTGCAATACAATTTTCAGTTACGTGTAAAGAAGAATTGCTCAACACTTCCCTATTACTGTTTTATTTTAGCCGCACATCTGGAACAGTGGAATTGGGAATGAATTTGAAACTTTGTTTTGGAAATTAGACTTTCTCCTGGAGTACCTCTCCTTCTCGTGGGCTCTTCCCCTTTATTCCTAGGTGGTTTTCCCTTTTCCAAAATGTTTGGATGCGAGTAGCCAAAAGCAGCAGCAGATTCCAGAATCTCAGTGGACGTTTGTTGATGTGGGCTATGCCAGATGAGTGGTTTATGGAGTTGCTAAATCTTCTCCGGGGGAAATGAGTGAGGTGGGTTTGGATCAGATAACAACCATTTTAAATATGTTGGAAAAAGTAATCTCTGAATTTCTTTCTTGGACCCAGCTAGCTCGTTGCCCGGTGAAAGCCGTTGAGGGAAATTGTCTACTATGCAGTGTGTAGGTGTCCCTGACTTTAGTGTCCATTAAATAAATCATGTTGATTTGCCAACAAAAGTTACGCACTTGTTATTTATCTTGGAGGAAAAGGCTGTGTGTTCTCTGGTTGGAGATCTGATATGTGACGTCTCAGGCATGCAAGTCACCATTTTCTCACAAAATTATATGAAAGCAAGTGTCTTTCCTGATACCAGTGGTTGAGGTCTATGAAGGTTCAAGCCTGCCCTAAGCCTGAGAACCCACATTTCACGTGTGAGTGCCTGAGTATATTTTTAGTTGGCGCTCCGTTAATCTTTCTTTTCAAACCGTTTCATTTTTATCTGCAAGTTAAATGTTAATTGGGTGAGGAGGAATGTGAAGGAATGTCTGCTGTCTTACCGAGTTACAGGTATGGGCCGGAGTTCATGATGCTGAGAAAGTAACTATTGATCAGCACTGCCGACGGGGTAGCAGAGGTACTCTCGAGAGGAACATTAAAGTACCTACCTGTTCTACAGTTTGCTACGGTTCGAAGTAAGTTATCGGGCTTCACGATTAATATTAGTTTTGAGGCCTTAAATGGCATAATTGAAAGGTTTGCCATGAGGAAACTTTCCTTAGAGGCACATAGCGTGGGACTTCACTAGGAGGTTGGGCCTTCTTAAAAAATGTATTTTTAGCTGTTAAGAGTGCTTTTTAACATCACAGATAGGAGTTTCAAATAATGTCTGAATACTTCGTCGTGAAGACTCTGTTCACTGTGTCACGACAGGGCTTTGTAGCCCACTTTGCCTGGATGCTGAGACGAAGAAAGATGCCACAGATTTTTCCCTCTAATTTAATAAGCTTATGATTGAAGTTTATAAACAGTAACCACCAGCATTTTGGGAAGTAGAAAATAGTGTTGTCAGCTTTTTTCCCTTAATAAACATATGAAATGATTTAATGCAAAAGAATTTTGCTCTTGAACTGTTTCCTTTTTTATTTTTTCTTTATTCAATTATTCAGTCTTCATTCTGCCTGTGGGCTGGTTCCTGCCTTGTGTCCGGCGAGGTCTCGTTTGGATACACCCATGCACAGGCGCTCAATGGGCTGCGGTTCCAGTCCGCGCTACGACTCAAAACTCATCATTTAGCCTTCACGTGCCTTAACTCTGCAGGGTTTTAAAGGCAATAATACCCTAGCGTCAAGTCAAACCTTTCTGTACCTCCGCACAAGAAGGACATGGACCTGTTGGAGCAAGTCCAGAGGAGGCCACGGAGATGATCCGAGGGCTGGAGAACCTCTCCATGCAGACAGGCTGAGAGAGTTGGGGTTGTTCAGCCTGGAGAAGAGAAGGCTCCGGGCAGACCTTAGAGCAGCCTTCCTGTACCTAAAGGGGCCGACAAGAAAGCTGGGGAGGGATGCTTTACAAGAGCATGGAGTGATAGGATAAGGAGTAATGGATTTAAACTGGAAGAGGGAAGATTTAGATTAGGTATAAGGAAGAGATTCTTCCCGGTGAGGGTGGTGAGGCCGTGGCAGATGTTGCCCAGAGAAGTTGTGGATGGCCCAGCCCCGGGGGGGTTCAAGGGCAGGGTGGGTG
>NW_009631586.1:0-20295 GCF_000690535.1 Cariama cristata | reverse complement strand
TTTGTTTGCTGTGGGGTTTGGGACCTCAAAGCAGTGCTGCAGAAGTGGATGGATCCAGTGATATGTTGCATGTTCTTATCTCTCGTTGACAGTAGATTACGTGAAGATATGCAATACGTGGTAAAGTTTGAGCTTTCCTCCCAGGCAATACTGCAGAACCTAATCGGAAGAAGTGTCTGGGCGCACCATTGTGTGATCGTGACATGGGTCATGACGTGCAAAGCTGGACTTGAGCATGGCCTTGACTGAACTGACGTTGAGGATGTAACTTAAGCAGTCGCATAAGGCCATTTTGGACAAAACTGGGAAAAGAACTAAGGCTCTATTTTGGTAATTGTAAACGAAATTAAGGCAATTTTGCCAGAATTGTGGTTTGTCTGGCCGTAATTGCTAGATTCCCACTTAGCTCTTAAATCCATACTAAGAGCTAAAGATCTTTATAATCTGTGCCGTACCATCATCTCTCAAATAGCTATTTGAGGTACCCAATAAGCATCTGTGGCATTCCTTTTCTCTTTCGTCCCATTAAGAAAATATCGATGCACTTTTCCTGTGAAAACTTCTCCCATGCGGGAAGTTCTGAGGTTCTCTTCTAGTTCAGGATGATTTCAGTTGTGGGGATGGATCATTTAGACTGAAAAAGATTCCTGAAAAGCCCTATGTTTGCAAAAGGTTGTAAAGGATTGCATGTTTATGTAGTCTGGGAAAGCTAATCAAGGCTAAACAACGAGGCAGTGGTATAAAAATAATAACAAATGAAGTCGCTTGATACTCGGTTCACTGGTAACGATGACACTTTTACAGCCTGGGTTGCTGCGCAGAGCCTGCGTGATTTAGTTGTGTGATAAAAAGCTTGAACTTTGTCACGGTGGGGTTCCACCCAAAGTCAAACTTCAACCCTAGTGCAGCTGGAAACCTCACTGCGTCGCAGTCTGAGAGTAAACAGGCCCTCAGGAGCTGGGCTGCTGTTTATTTTCAGGTGACACGCTAAAGCTTGGTAAACCGATGGTTGTACTTTTTTAATTAAAAAAAAAAAATAAATAAAAAATTTGCATCCTGCTTACCAGAGCAAAGCAGCTGGATCAAGGAGGTCTTGTACTGTTATGTGGTTAATGGTGACGGTTGTTAGTGTGTAGGTTGCAGCCTGACCCGTTTCATTAGATGATGATGATGATACATTGCTCTTTACCTTGAAAGAAAAGAGTAGGGACCAGTTACTTTGTGGTTTTTGTGGAAGAACTTAGGGACAATGTCTTCATAGTTTCTTGAAAACCTCAGAAATGTTCACCTTGATCTTAATCCTTATCTCATTCAAATCATCACAAGATTGTAAAAGGTGTTTTGCTTGGTTGCTGTAATCAAAGTTGGATCCACTGATCCGATTCAAATACTGTAAAACTGTAACGGAACAAGTCAGAAGAAAAATTTCGTTTCCTGTTTCATAGCATGTGATAAATCACAAAAAAATTTTTTATGTAGATCTGCTGTGTCTCTTAACTTCAGTGTTTATTCTTTGCTTGGTCCTCTCAGATTTCACCATTTTAAAACTTTGACCAGTATTGGGAACTTTGTTATATTTTTATTGATTTTTTTTTTTTTTTTTTTTAGTGCAATGAATCCTTGTCTCACAGTGATTGTTGATTCAGGATTGACAGCAGCAGCACTGGCACACAAGTGGATACACTCTTCTACAAACAAATAGCTGGGGAAGAATCATCTCTCTCCTATTTTCTACACTTAAGTCTCAGGAATCTCTCTTTGACCTTGTGCACAGATGTTGTAAGAATTATTGAGGAATAAGGACGGTGGGAGATCCTGTTCACAGGCTAAGTTGCAGTTGCAACCCTCCCCAAACAGAATGTAAATACCAAGTGCCTTAAGGCAGCCTTCCCTGGGGTAGTGGCCGGGTGAGTTTGTCAGCGTTAAGCCTGGCTTTCACTCGCAGGTGCTGCTGGCGTTGCCATTGGAAATGTGCGGGTAACCGAGTTCTTGTGGAAGCTGGGATCTCTTTTTCTATACTGGGGCTGTCTTGGTCTGTAGGAAAGGGTGAGGGTGTCTGGGGGATGGAGACCTGAACCCAACACCCATCTCTCACTTCCCCTTCAGCTTCCTTCACGCAGTCCCCTGCAGTTACCTCCCCCTCGCTGATCATGTCCAGCCTTCTTTTTGGTTCCTCCTCACTTCTAGAAAACAACAACTCAAGTAAACATGTTATTTCTTCACGTTAGCATTGTCTTGATAGAACAGATCAAAGGCAAATCTGCCGAGTAAATTGCCCGTTTGATCAAACATCATCTTTTGTTGAGTGCTTTAGCGAGCCCCTGCCCGGGCAGAGGTCTGCACGACCTGTTCCCAACCCGCCTCGACCCTGGCAAGCAAGCTGCCCAAACCAGCGCCGCTTGCCCTTACCCAATACTTGCTCTGCCTAAAGGCGTAATCTTTAACAGATCTCTCCCACATTTTTGCCTCGCGTGCATTTTTTCCTCTAATCTTGCTGTTAAACCTAGTTAAATAAGGCAATAAGTCTGGCGTGAGTTTTTGTGTAGGTTGAGATGAGGGGGTAAATCCAAATTGGCACCTACGAAGGAGAGGAAAGCGCGACGCTCTGCCTAATCACGGCTGTCGTATTCTCTACAGGGTCTTGACAACGCTCTTGGCTTTGTGGAGGGAAGCTGGAAAAGCAAGAACGAAGAAATCTCTGCTCATTTCCCCTGCTTTGCTTATTGCCTACGTGCAGAGTCCAAGGTGCTTTTGACACCCATTCCTTTTCCTAAATGCTGCGTTGTCTTTAGGTTTGAAACAAATAAGTTACCAGCTTTTTTTTTCTTTTTTTAGTGAAGTTATGCATCTGGTAGGCGTATATGTACAGGTTTGAGAAGACTGCAGGATGAGGAATAGTTTCAACACTTCCATGAAATAAACAGTGTGATTATACTATAAAAAGCTTGGCTAAGATCTTTCAACATTTTAATAGATGCAGCTTTTTGTTTAAAGTTTAAGATTTTTTAATTGTTTACCATTGAGCTTTATAACACAGAAGATGATGAATGTGCTTATTTCATTTACTGAATACCTAGCTATTAATATGAAGTGCCATATATAAAACAAAATGTGTCATGCACACTGGTATTTCTTAAAACATAATCCTTTTCCACAGAGAATTTATTGGAAAAAATACATCATTTTAAATTCAAACTTTCAATATTATTCCCAGTGGAAACTGCCTGTCCTGGACCTCCAATTTCAAGATATGGCCATTAGAAAAGAACAGAATTTGCATTTCAGAGTTGCAGGAATAAAGGCTGTATTTCAGAATAAGTCAGTTAATATTTTTATTTCCATCATCACATTTAGAGACGATACTCTAGTGGGGATGCTAATTTTACTTCCACTCTGTTTTCATGTACCATAACTTCTTTCCGTAAGACTCTTTTTTTTAAATGCTTTTCTGTTGGGTTGTGTAACTAATTTGTATATGTTTCCTTCTTTGGCCCTCTCAGTGATATTTTCTTCATAAAATCTCACCAAAATATTAAATATTTTCCTGAGGTAACACAGGCAGCCTTTCATCTAAACCTAAACTACCTACCATACTGGTAAGATCGGTCAAAGATAACTGGGGAAAATTTGGCAGCTCCTCTTGTTTGCTCTGGCGTTGATCCACATTGCTCAGGCTTTATTCCACGTTTACTCACAGCCCTTCACCTCAATCTTGCTCAACCTTCTTGCACGCCTTTCTTCATGTGCATGCTGTTGGCTCCTCAACTAATGAGAACATTTGCGGCTTTTTTTTTTTTAATTGCAGTTTGACTTACAGGGGTCCTGGCTGCAAATTGCACTAGAAGCCCAATGATACTGAAGGTCCAAAAATCAAATACTCGTCTTCAAAATCAGGCACCTTGTCTACCCAAGCAAATGATTTTCAAATACTACTTAAGGTAATTTTTAAAAGCTTTTTGAAATAGTAGAAATGGCTTTGTGAATAACTGATAGTGTTGAGTCCTGCTTCACTTCTTACCTCTCCCACAGAGTTTTCAGGAATCGCTTCTTTTACTCCCGTGGTTCAGGAATCATACTTTGTGCTGTTAACCTCTAGACATAATTGCACATTTTCCAAGGCAGAAAATGGTTTAATAACAAATCTTTTATATGTTCTGGCTGACTGTACCAGGTTAAAGGTTTTTTTAAGTAAAAGTCAGTGCTGAGCATGGCATTTATAATTCAGACAATCATTGCACAAACAATACAAAGTCTATTCATTATCTAATCAGAGGCTTTCTTATATCTTTCTGTTTACCAGGTGAGATCTCTATTTATTAACCTCATCACTTTCATTATCATAAGAAAGTGGTCTTAACTGCTGATACTCAAATGAATTTTTTTGTTCCCAAAGTCCCCTTTCCAAAAGTGACTCTTTTCTTTCAGGGTCTTGAGTAGGTACTCACGATGGTACTGGCTTCGGACAAAGAACACACTCTCTTACTAAGTAACGGAAAGGTACTGCCTCCTCTCAAGGGGGATTCAAAGTCTAGGTGTACCTAAGAGCAGCCTGTTTCTCTGCCTCACCTTCTGCCTGGCAGAGCCAAAATCTGAGTCCACTCAGGTAATTCAGTTGACTCTCGAACTCTCAAAACTGCCTTGATAAGCTTGAGCTTAATAAGCCTTGCCTTAGTAAGCTTTGACACACACAAGGCTGTGTCTCACGTAAAACCTTGAGTCTGGATCCTGTGCTCTTGTTCCCTTATGGTATACGGCCAGTGCTTGAGTCCAAATGGCTGGCACAGCTTTGGGTGATGCCGATTTAAAAAGTAGCCAGGACGTGCTCTGGAGCAAGATCAGCTTTGTATCATGATGAATTCACGTGGCCGTCATTCCTGCAAGCCAAACTTGCATAAGCAACTACCCAGCTCTGCCCTTTTCCCTGCTTTCTTGTCCCACCTTCCTCACCTGATTTTATTTGTAATCCAAACTTCAGGTTCATTTCCAGAGCTGTAAACCTCTGGGGGAAGCAAGGAAGCGTACTGCCTCCCAAAACTGCCCAGGATGCTTAGAAACATGACGTGACTTTCTGTAACTATACAGCATGAATGAGCTCCAAAAATTGTAATATAAACTGCCCCCATATATCAAGGCATAGGAAATAAAAAAATGTGTTTTGCTTCATTTAGTCAAAAAAGCCTCAAATCTGTTAGGGCCTATTAGGGTTAGGGCCATTAGGATTAGGGTTTGGGTTCAGGCCTGTTAGGTTTCAGGTTAGGGTTAGTGCCTGTCACGGTCCGTTCGGATCTCTCAAAGTTACAGGACAACCTACTCTGTGATTTAAACTATTTCATGAGCTCATTAAGGAATACAACAAAACCCCACGACAAACAGGGGCTCGATGCCCTGTTGTCTATAATGGTCTATGATGTGAATTCACTTACTCACCACTCAGGTCGTAAGATTTCATAACTTATAACCCGTATCTCAATCCATGCACCTAAGCGAAAACAAACCAAAATAATTAATTCCCTAGCTGATGGTGAGAGGGCTCATCCCTCCTCCTCCATCACGGTGCGGGCAGCCCCTGTATCCCACTGGGAGGCACGAAAGCCTCAGCAGTCCGGCTCCTGTTGGATCCACTTCAAAAGCCTTTTGGGCAAGCTGCTGCTTTATACCTTCCTGGCCACTGCTGTGTGGGAGCCCTGGCTGATGGGTGTCCATTTTGGACCTGGGCTTTGGCTAACGCCATGCCTCATGCCAACTCTGAAATCCTACCCTAAACTTAGCTGTTATTCTAATCCTTAATCTCAATGCTAACCCTAGAGCTGACTGACCTGCAGCGGTCTACGAGGCCCTCTGATGTGCGCCATGGCTTTGTGAGTGCCTTTTGGTGTGTTTAGGCATCACCCAGAGCCATCTGAAGAGCAGGGTGCGCATCCATGTACATTGCTGTGCTGTGCAGGGCGGTGGAAGAGTACCTTCAGATCCGATCCCAGTGCCTCCGAGTGCCTTTAGTGACTGCAGGCACCTCACAGTGCCAATCCCTCATGCTAACCTCAACAGTAACGCAAGCCCTACCCCTAACCCATAGTCAAACACTCATCCTGAACCAAACGCTGATCCTCCACCCTCATCCTGAAGCCCTACCCTAACCTTAACCCTTATTCTAATGATAATCCCAACCTGAAATCTACACCTAACCCTATCCAGTGGTTTACGAGGGCCCTCTGAGGTGTACCATGACTTTGCGGGTGTCTTTTGGTGTGTTCAGGCATCACCCAGAGGTATCTGGTGGGCAGGACGGGCACCCCCTCTGCATCTCTGCTGTGCAGGGTTTGAAGAGAGACCTCTTTTAGGGAGTACACTTATAGTAACACAGCTTCTGTATGTATTTAGATCTGCTTTTATACTATGAACCTATGACACTAATCAGTAATATTTTTTATTTGTGTAACTAAATTAGATGTTAGCTTATTGTTCTATACTTTTTGGTAGAGCCCTGCCATTCTCTAAGCAAGTGACCTTACTTGCAGCGACCACCTACAACTAGCATCTGGTCAAGGTGCAGTGTAGCCACCACAAACTCTGAGGGAAGCCCGAGGAGCTGAGAAACCCAGCCCGCCAGAAAAGTCTTGCTCAGCAGCGCCTGTGAGCCTCAAGCGCCGGGTGAGTACAGCTCACTCCCAGACTCACGAGGGTGGTGAAGAAAGAGATCTGTTCCCCAGCACAAAGTTGATTGAACATTTTCAACTGCAGCAATTCTGAACTTGGTTCTACCGATTATAACAGCCATTCAGTGATTAAAATGGGTTTATGATTTATATGAACTATGCGGAGCCAAATAATGGCTCAACTTCGTACTGAGTTTGCATAGCCTCAGAACTGAGGCTTGTCAGGCTTGCTCAGTCTGATCTTTTACCGGCCTGTCTGCAACTTTGTTTTAGCTGCAACGGCAACTTTTCCATTTGATCAAAAGTCTATGGCTTATTTATTTTACTTTTGGTTTATCTTTCTATAGTACCAATCAGCCTTCTATAGATAGCAGTACCAAGCAGTTACTCTATGTAGAATGAGGTATAGCTGTCCGTTAACATAATGAAATACAGATCTGGTATAACGGTAGCAGCTTTGAGAAGTGAAGAAAAGGATGCGGCATGAAGGAGTACAGGAACAAGGTGTTTAAGAGCACTTTGGGGCACAGACTTGACAGTGGAGACCTCATGGTTAGAAACAACTCAGCCAGACCAGCATGGGGAGCATACACATGGCTCAGCCCAACACAAAGTACAAAAACCCCCAAACAACAAATAAAGAAACTTTGAAGAGAGCAGTGGGCTTGAGCTGGCTTCAACTCACGTATTTCATCCTGACAACTGGGGATGCCTGGCATTGTGATGATGAGGATGCTCTAGAGAACAGTAATGGGAAACACATTTATGTTCTTATTCAGCTGCATATTGCAATTGCTATACTCCAAATGTGATATGTAGTTTATTATAATTTATTATGATTTCAGTGCATTGCTGGAACACCATGTTCAAAATCCTGTGCAATTTCAAATGACTTCAAATAAGCAAACATTATATTAAGCATTAACCTTCCCCCTGAGGAGTACCTAAAAAAAAAACAACCCCATGGTCAGAGGACTCTGACATGAAGTTAAGTGTGTGCAGCTGCACCAGTCCATAACCTGACTTGGACACATACTCAGGCTCAGAAATGCTCTTGGCCATATTTACTCAGAGATAGTTAGCAGAGTTTCTCCCTGTTCTAGCCATTCACCTCCTGCCTACCCTAGCCACTCTTAACATATCTGAACCAAAACACCAGGAAAAAACAGAAGTAAAATTCACGTAACTTCATATCTATTGGAATCATATCCTTCAGTTCTTATCCATTTTCTTCTGCCATAGAGTCCCTTTGTGGTCCCTGCTCCTCAGCTTGCTGGGAATGCAAAGATGTGGCAGGCTGTGGCTGGTACCACGAAGCCTTGTCTTCTTATTTGTGTAGGTAGGCGTCAAGCCAGAGCTCTCCCCAGTTCTTCAGAGAGCTGAGAAAGAGAGAGCGCAAGAAGCCACATTATGCAGAGTTGCTTAGGATAGTGTTGGTGGGGACAAGGGAAATTAGGGTTTCTGTGCGTTGATCTGAAAAAGAACAAGCCAACTCTTGTTCTTAATATTCCAGTCTCCCCTACATCCTTCTGCAATTTTTTGCCAGTGTGTTGTTACTTACTGCACAATGTCTGCAAAAGCCATGAGCAACGGCTTACATTGGTATTCAATGCCATGTTTGGCACACAAGGACTTCACCAGAGGAGCCACCTTCCGGTAGTTGTGTCTTGGCATTGTGGGGAATAGGCTGTGAACAGGAGACAGACAAAATCTTTTCCAGTGCTCCATAAGAAATATTACCTTTCACATGTTCACATTCATTATTACTCCACAGGAATCACCCAGCTCACACTGAGTAGGATCTTCAGCTGCTCCTGGCTCTTCGTTCCCCTTGGTGTGCTTTTAGCACAAGTAACTTCTAAGATTTTCCTGCTTTCCCCCTCCGTTATTTTCCACAGTTGTCTCTAGCATTTCTGAAGTGACATTTCTCCAAATTAAGCAACGCCATAAACTGGAAGAAACTACTCCCCTGCCTCCCCTTTCTCCAGAAATAACCATCTCCATAGTACAGAAGAGATGAGCCCGTCCTTCAGTCGCATGTGTCAGTCTCTAGGGTAACAGCGTAAGTAGTCAGTACAGGTAGGCTTAAACTACTGTGTCAGACTATAAACAGGGTGCCTTAGCACGTGTGTTTTCACTAATGCTTACAAGCTACTACTTTGGACAGACCCTGGTGTTGTCTGTATGGTTTCATAGATCCTGCCCATATTAATTTTTTGCTAGTCATTCTCATCTTCCTGTGGGTCCAGTGAAGGTTTTGAGTTAAATTACAATTCTCTTTAGGGTTTTCAGTCTTTTTAAAGACAAACTCATTGATGCCCCACAACTATTTGTAAAATTCAGAGCAAAGAAGAATAGGGAAGAGAAAAAAGAAGAAAAAAATAATAAAAAAAAAGGAAGAAAATTCTCTCTTGGAGTGCGTACTCACTGATGTTCAATCTGGAAGTTCAGATGCCCAGTAAACCAGTCATTGAACAAAGACTGCTCAACATTGCATGTTGCCTGGAGCTAGAGGAGGGGAAGGGGAAAGCAAAGTCAGTACAGATTGGTGACTGCAGCCTTTCTCATTTGTCTAAAGAGCACAGTATGCTGTGCTACTCTGTTCTGTTGTTTTCTTTTAGCCTAAGCTGAGCTACCTCAAGCCAGGAATCATAATCGTCCTGCAGCTTTGTGGACCAGCAGATGTACGTAGGCTGGTTAACATGGACCATGGTAAGACTAGGAGGTGGCTCTGTGCTCCTGCGAATGCACGTGAACAGACAGTCAAAAGTTCGTCCTGAGTCTTCTCAAACCTATGTCTGCAGAAAAAGCAGAGATGGCAGCGTCCTGCTGTGGTGGTCAGACTTTCCTGCTGGACTCCATAAGTCTCTCTGCAAAGAAGGGACACCAGACTGGCATTCTACTAGTGCAAAATTGCTCAGCATGAGCAGGACACAAAGGTCCATCTCCACATAAGCAGAAAGGGTCCAAGACAGAATGATGCAGTTAAGTGAGGAGGTGGGCATGTTCAGGAAACAGAGCTGGGACCTAGCTTTGATTTTAGATGGTCCATGAATGTGTCATTGCTGTCCTCCTTTACTGTTACCGTAACTGAATCCCGTTATCCTATTAACCTTCACTTCCCAGTTGCCAACAGGTCTTCACCCTTAATGCAATAGAGGGCTCAGTTGTCTGATGGTTGGAATTTGTACCTGTTTGGCCACAATTCTTAAGAATGGAAAATATTTTACCTGAGTAGACACCCAGTCCAAATTCTTGTCATAGTAAATATCCATAGGGATATGGTTCATCTGTGAAACCCAGACAAACCAGCTGCTCTCCAGCATCCTGTGCAATCAGACAAGAGGCCAGAATTCAGTAACAGGTAAGCAAGTTAACGAGGAGCCATTGAAAAAAAAAACAACAGCACAGCCAGACTTACAAACACATGGCCAAACACCAGCCTTGCTAATCCAGCACCTGAAAGAACTTCCAAAACCTGGGATTTTCATAATTCCTTATGAAACTCATGATTATTTAATACGTTTTGTAATATAAAACTGATGTAGCCTGGTATTCATCTTGTTTTATCTGTAGCCAAGGACCAAACTGATTAGAATCAGTAAAATGATCCAAGTGGAGTGCATATTGTCCATTCAAGCCAATGCTGCTGGGTAACGCCTGGGCATTTGCAAGCCCAGGCTAAGCTGTTTCTGTTAAACGTGCTTTCTCTAACCAGTAGCAGACCCAACACCTAAAGCACTGAATGTTACGCAAGGTAAGCATTTCTCAATTTGGTCAGCACTCAGTGAAGTCTCTTTGCTGCCGCAGCCAATGAGACAACATAGAACTTCAGCTGGCAATGGAGCAGAAGAGTTTCAGTTTAACTTTACAGAATTAAAAAACTAAGCAAAAAAAATGAGATGGTAAAGAACATGGAAAGATAAGCAAAGGCACAGAAAGGCAGGCAGTCGCAGATGGAAAGAATACATAGAGGAAGGCTGAAGAACCTTCTAAAGAGGTATCACCTGAATAGAAAATAATACGCCAGGAGACTCTTTATTTGTAATAATGATCCATAAATAAAAAAGAATCTGATATAGAAGGTCAGCATCCAGGCCAAGTCCTACCAAAATCAGAGACAGTAAGAAGAGAAAATAATTATAAATTACATTTGCTGAAATCTTTTTCTAAGCTTCATGTTATATGTACAAGAAAACAATCTACATTCAGCTTCTGTAGCTTTTTGCTAAACTGAACCATCTGGAGCAATCCAAGTTAACATAACCTAAAATACTACTACTTTTTTTTTTTTCCCCCCCACAGCTTGCTGTAATAGAGATGAATCTGAGCATTTGCGCCCAGTAAGTAGATTAGTATATTAGCAAATACAGGACGCAATCCTGTGCAACTGCTGTAGGCGACCCTGCTTTGGCAGGGGGTTGGACTGGATGATCTCCAGAGGGCCCTGCCAACCCCCACCAGTCTGTCATTCTGTGACAGGACTATACGCATTCAGAAACATGAGTTGAAGACTTGTATCAAATCATTGCCCAGGACTCCACAGTGAACTAAGTACTAGACCAACGACCTCATTTTGTCCAGAAGTTGCTCTGTCCTCCTTTATGCAGAACATGCACAACAGAAGGAAGAATGAAGCATTAATTCTGGCTGCCTGGCATAGGAAGCAATGCCAAGTATATGCATACTGCTAACATATCAAGGACAACAGTTCCTATAAATCCACATTCTCCTGTTCCTGACCACTACGGACCTTCCAATTTGCTTTCCAAACCAAAGGAGACAGTACACTCCATGGTTCTGGTAATGAGGCAAAGCACTACAAGCCAAACAGCCCGGTGCTTGCTTTCAGGCCTTTATCATCAGGCTGAGGAACATAATTGGTTTAGCAGAAAGCATGCAGAGCCACTGAAAACACTGCACCAAACTGACTGTCATTATTAGGCTTAACTGAACAGCATATGGTGTCACACAGCAGGGACTGAGCTCTGGAGAGAAGCTGGCTCCATGTTGAGAAGAAAGGTTGAAGGCCCACAGCTGACCCCTTCTTGATTGCACAAGCAGCAATACTTACCCCCCAATACCTTTTTGTGTATGCAATATAAAATGTGTGGCACTGGAAGTAGGTGGGAAACAGGAGTGGAGGAAGAGCTGTAAGGGAGAATTCATTATCACTGGTAACGTCAGGGACTGAATGAGAGAGAATCAAACTGGAAGCAAAGGATCCCTGAACAGCTACTCAATATGGAGAATATTCTGAGAAGCTTTAGGGCTGCAGAATTTTCCGGATGACATCACTATGCATCAACGCAGACAAACAGTAAGCAATCTGGGAGCCTGCTGACCTCAAGAGGTGAAATAAACAGAAGACAAGAAGCTCTCTGAAGCTTGACTGAGGACAGTTCCCACTCTTCAGCATGACAGCCTGCTACTGCTCATGTCACCTGTCGACACAGGTAGCATTGCCTTCCGTTTCCTCATGGACAGCTATGACCATGGCTTCTTTTAGAAAAGAGTGAAAACGAAATTTGTGTGGAGAATCTTAAAAAACAAGGAGGACAAGACTCCAGAAACTTAATCCTTTTGAGTACCACAGCAACTGCTCTGCAAGAAAACGACTGACTGATACTGGTAGGATGCTATACGGGGCTCTGAGCAACCTGATCTAGTTAAAGATGTCCCTGCTTATTGCAGGGGGGTTAGACTAGATGGTCTTTGGAGGTCCCTTCCAACCCAAACTATTCTCTGATTCTGTGATCAGTGCCTGTAAACATTTCGAGGTCTGTCCATTAATCTGATAGTGCTTACAAACCTGAGATTTCATTTGAGGCTTCTAACTGAGGAACAGCCACAGAGTGGTATTTCGAGAAGTGACTTCCACAGCCCCAGTGCTTGCCTGGCTCCCCGTTCAGTTGTTCAAAGCAGGGGAACAACACAAATACATACGAAATCCCTTGCCTACCAGGGATTTTAGGCTGCAAGAACTCAAACTCAACCTTCCAAATGGACATCTCAGTTGTTCTTGAAAAACAAAACAACAAAAAAAACCCCACAGACTATTCTTTAAGTTGTTCTTGAAAAACAAAACAACAAAAAAACCCCCACGGACTATTCTTTGAATACTACTGAAAGATGTGGTATGACATGGTAACACAGGATCACCTTCCTTAGGCAACTCAAAGATGTCTAGTACTGAAAGATGTGGTATGACATGGTAACACGGGATCACCTTCCTTAACTAGACATCTTTGAGTTGCCTATCTGAGATACGTGTATCTGAACTAATCCTGCTAGCCACTTGAAAGAAGAGCCACTGCTGGAGTGCAGTTCCTGAGAGGTCAAGGGAAAAAACAGGTCAAATGAGTCACACCTTTAAAGTGCTCGTTTCTGCTGAGTTTTAGGGTTCAAATTCATACTGTCTACTTTTCAGGCAAGCGTCCTAAGCAGAAGACTTTAGACTATTCTGGGGAGATGCATGAGGTGGTATCTCCTTGTCCTGTGTTGAAATTGTGCTGCTTTGCAAAGGAAATAAAGCTTCACTAAGATGGGAAGAAGAGGGCAGGAGTGAGAACCTAGAGATCAGGGCACTGACAGTGGAGAAATTCTGACTTTTTCCTCTGCTCTGTTTATGCACTTTATTAGCCATACATTATACAGCTCACATGAACAGTCCCTGGAGCCCTCATTTCACGCTCCCAAGTAACTTCCTTAACTAGTGAGTTAAGAGTCTTTCTCATTTTCTCTGTCCAAATAGACGTAGACTTATTTCTGCAAGGCAGTACAGTTTTAAGATGACCTGGGATAAGAATACTCTACTACTTTTTCTACCCTGGAACAAACTTAGGCCATTTGGTTAGAAATTCTCAAACCAAATGAATGTGTTTCCAGTCCAGAAAGACTCAGAAACCTGATCTCATATAGGATCATATGATAATTCAGGCTGGAAAAGACCTCAGGATCTCAGAGCGGCATCAGCTATGAGGTCAGACCAGCTTACTCAGAGTTGTATCCACTCAGGTCTTCAACTCCTCCAAAAATAAGATGCAAACTGATCATTATGTACTTTGATGCAAACACCTTAGTTCTGTTCAGGTCCTACAGGTCAAAAGTAAGATCTACAAGCCCCATCAGTACCCCTCATGGTATTGCAGGAGAATGGAGATACTCACTGATGAAGAAGTATTTGTGTTGGTGATTGTATGGCATGTATTTTTTCTTTTTGATCCCAAGCTGCAAAAAGAAACAACAGAAAACATACTGAGTGGAAACTAAGCAATCTGCACAGGTAACTTGCTGGTTTCCATTCTTTCTTCCCCAGAGGCACTCTTCTTGCACACTTCCCACAGCCCTCATTCCTACAGTCTCCCTCTTCGGTACCTGTCCTATTAGTTTACATACAAAATACGCCTTTTCTATAAACTCTCATTTCATTAACATAAGGCTTTAATGCCTTACAGCTTTGTGAAGTCCTTCAGAGATAAACTGTTAAGCAAGCATGAGATTTTTCTCCAGTAGGTGAAAATAAATTAAATGACTGGTTGCTGAAAAGTACTTCTAGATATAGTTATGACAAGCTAAACCAGAGGTAATAGCCCATAAAAAACCCTAAGTTGGTATAGGGTAGGAAGGAAACTACTGTCAGAGATACCACCATTGTCTGGTCTGGAACGCAATGATGTGGTAAAAACTATATCAGAACATTTCATCCATTAAAAGATGGGTGTGATCTGCAAGTTATGATTAAAAAAAATTCTGAGGGTGGATATAGGTGAATTTTAACTGTTGAATCTCCTTGGGTTTGTGTTCTTACCACATTCATAATGCATTTTGTGAAATATTAGGTATTTCAAGGCTAAGTTATATTATTGGTCAAAAATAGTCATATGTGTTTTCTCTCTCCCCCCCGCCTCCACTTTCTTGCTGATTCTGTACATTTAAATGACAGTTTCATGATGGCAAAGGTCTTCCAAGGAGAAAAATATTTCACTGCTGTAGCTACTCTGACAGGGTCTCAAGAACTGATGAAGTTGTACAGCAGAAAGGATTCAGGATTGTTGTCTCAGGTTGTCGCTCCTGGAAGTGGCCTAGCAGTGCAAGCTGAGAACATCCTATGCGATCAAACGACTTGTGCTCACTAGAGGGACCTGCCAACACCCAGTCCTACAGAGCTACAGGAACTGCCCTTGGTTATTCAGCCCTGCTGTGCTGGCTGCCCTTCACAGCACAGCTTCTTAACATCTAGGAGATGTTCATAGAAGCAAGGCTTCTATGAAACCTAGGAGAAGGCATAGACATGCCAAAGCCACCTGCATCTCTGAGCCTCAGACTATTAACATCAAAGCAATAATCCCAGGCCAACTGCAGACATGCGTTACACTAATGTTTACAAGTTATCTAATAATCAATAATTACTGAGTTGTTCTACTAGGTCATTAAGTTGCTAAAACCATTAATAGTCTTTCTGCTGATGGATTTTCCACCCTATATATTATGCCTATCATGTCTAATTTATTTACAACAACTTGTCAGCTGTTCAAGAAATTTTTAAAGGAACTTTATGTGAACTGTGACCTGCTTACAAAGGCTGAAGAAAGTAGACACAGACAAAAGCAATCTTTTTTCAGAAATTGTCATCACATCTTAGTTTTAGATCTTTATGGTACAGCATGCTTTTTGTTGGCTAGGGTGTTCTTCCCAGTTCCTGGTACATGAGTGCACACACACAGATACTGACCTCCACAGAGAATTTCTTCCCCAAAGTAAACAAGAAAGGGTGCATATCAATGTCAGGATCTTTCTGGAAGCAGTTGGGTTTGGCATGGTGCTGGGAGTGCAGAAGAGTCCACCATTTGGCTGATGCCCCCTGTTTCAGTGAAGAACAAAGTACGAAAGGTACATTGCTTTCAGAGCCAGATTCTCTCCAATTCCCCTCCTTCGCCCAATGTTGAACACGCTACCCTCCACAGAGTCTTCAGAACACACACTTTTCCAGGAGAGCCATCAAATCTAAGAATTTTTCCAGGGCCAGGTACTTACAATCAAATGGCACATCACAAACTTATGCAGCAAGCGGTTCCACTTGGTCTTCCTGAATACTGAAAGATGTCCTAAATCATGTTGTAACCATGAAGCCTGGACCTGGAAGAGGAAAAAGAAAACATGGGGAGGGGAAAAAAAAACAGGAATTGAGACCAGGACAATGCCACACCCATCATTTGCTTTGAAATACCAAGATTTATTTCTCAGACACTGCTCCAAAGTCACAATCAGAAAGGAACTATGAAATCCTGATATTCTTAAGGCTTCCCCCAGGATGTATCTTGCTGAAAGAATACCAGACTAGGTTTAGTGGGAGCTCCCCACATGCAGAATTTCTTCTTTACACCTTCCGTAAACACATGCCATATAGTAGATGTCTTCTTATGACAAAGGAGAACTATGCTAAGTAAGGAAATGGAAGACTCAAAAACCGCCACAGTATTATGTGTATGAAAGTTGATGCAAATCCATGCACACATGCTGTGGACTTAGTTGCTTACCTGGGAAACGGTCAGCACCACCAGTGAGACCATAAAGGGCATCAAGGATGTCCCAAAGTAGCAGAGAATCAGCCAAGCAGCAGTATCCAACAGGAGGATGTGAGCGAGTTGCAGGAAGAAGAAGAGTTGATTTGGCTTCAGAAGTCCCATTTTCTCAACAGTAGCACGCAATTCACGGAAGTCTTTCACCAGCATTTTCTGTGGGAAGCACCAGTGTAATATGTTCTCTGTTTCTAGAGTATAGCACAGCAGCCTCAAAAGCCAAGGACCACTTTCATGGAGGAAAGAAAGAGCAAAGGATCTGGCCAAACGGGCGAGAGCTGGGCTTGCACACTCGTAAACTTTACCATTGCTCTCCTACAGCTTCTCTGTGTCTTTGCCTGATAAGGTACAGAGAGCAGAGGAGCAAGCAGTAGCCATCACAGAGCACAATGTCTGTACCCCCAACCCTGAAGACTCTGTCTTTGGTGCTTCTTCCATCATCTTCTTGACAGGTAGCACAGGGCTCAGAGGGAAGGTATGTCTGGAGGAAGCTGTACTGCATGTGCATGAACATAGCGTGCCATCTTGTGGTAGGTCTTCTGGATGAAATTGCTCCTCTCCTGCCATCAGTTCCAATAGATCAATATATGTTTTCACTTCACCCTTCCCAAGAAAAATGGCACCTACAGCCCAGCTGGCCTCAGGCTGGTGAGCACTGAGGAAGGAAGACGGAAGAAGAAATGAGCACAGCGCAGGTGCTAGACCTACCCACCTTTGTCTTTGCCAGCTCTGCAGATGCCTCCTAAGCCTGATTCCTGCCTCCACGCAAGCCAACCTGCAAAGGAGCTTGCCAGCCTACTTTCCCAGTCATTTTGGGGAAACGGAATTTGCATGGAGCAAGGCACATATAAGCACTGGCGCAGTCAGCTATGGAATCGAGAAATAGGCAAGGCATAGCCACAGATGGGTAAGAGGGTTCATGAGGTTCCCACCTACATAGGAAGCGTGGTCATGCCATTCTGGGATAGCCAGCCTGCTCTGAATTGTGTTTCTAATGTCTGAGTTACATGGGGCCACGTATCATCTTGCCCCCCTTCAGCATGCAGCGTGGGACTATGCAAAGGAAAAATCAAGGCAGGTTAAAAGGACTGGGGAAAACGGATAGTCTTGGATAGTGGGAAGCAATGAGGACCATACAGTCATGTGAACGTTCGTACTCCAAGACTATTCCTGTTCTGTTGTCTGTGCCTCCCTCATGAAGTTTTCTTTGACATATCAGATTGGTTACTCTCACTGTGCCATCAACAATGCTTCTGTGAATGACTGAGACTGCTACAAGCAGGCTGTCCAAAAAGGTAATGACAATACAGCCTATGAAACTTAATTCAAGGCTAAGACACTCTACCTGCAGTCTGTCCCTAGAGATACCTACAAAAGAAGGGAGTACAGTCTGAGAATGTACTATCAGCAAGAAAGAATTACTTAATTTTTGGGCAGCTCTTTCTCAAAGCAAGGGAAAGAAGAAAAGGTGATAGCAGTGATATTCATGAGAGCAAAACAAGGCTCTGCTATTTATGTAGAGTTGCTGTGATAAGAAAAATTCATCTTCAGGAATCTCATTCTCAACCACATAATGCTGATTTAGACTAATATTCATGTATTGTTTCTAAATAGTAGCACAAAAAATTGTCAAGAACCTGGATCTCATTGATTCAGTAGCTAAGCTGATATGGAAGAACAAAGTCTCATGTCAGAATATTTCCCTTTAATCTACCTTTGTTCTGTTTTATGAGGACTGACTTACATTTTTAGTGGGCTCAATACTGGGTTGATCTGGTGCCAGCTCCCCAATCTGTAGTGACTTCAAGTACTTGCTCACCAACACCTTGTCAACATGGAATGCTGCAAAGGCCTCCTGCAAATGCACAAGAGTAAAGGAAGAGGTAAGAAAAAACAAATGCTGTGTTACCAACCTCAATCTGCTGTGCAAAGCAAGACATTCACTGTGGAGGAACCACAATAGCAAAGATGGCTGGTTCACCTTTCTATCTCCTCAAGCTTTTGTTGACCTTTTTCTTCTCCTGTGCTCTTGAGATCTTATTTCAGTTGGCAAACAGAAGAGGTCTGGCTTCCACTATTGCAACTACTACAGGTATGCAAGCTCCATAATACAAAATCGAATGAATCTCCATCGTACACCTAAAGCAGAGTCCAGTTCCTTTGCCTTTCTTCTTCTCCCTCTCCTCAACCCCAATATTAGTGACTCTTCCCTCTTCCTGCACATCCAGGTACCCAAAAGACCTTTCTTATCGGCAGACCAGAATCTTCTTTGTTGTGCAATTTGTCAAAAACTCCTCAACCCCAATATTAGTGACTCTTCCATCTTCCTGCACATCCAGGTGCCCAAAAGACCTTTCTTATCAGCAGACCAGAATCTTCTTTATTGTGCAGTTTGTCAAAAGAGAAAATTGCCCTTTAAATCTGACTGCTTAAAAGAAAAGTGTGGTTCCTCTTATTCACTGGGTAGAGAACTCCACTCCCAAATTAACTAAGATAGGAAGCATCTCATTGAGGATCAAGTGATTCCAGAGAACTTTATTTTTCTCTAGTACTTGGAAGGAAGTATTCAGAAGGAAATGAACTCAAGGACACAATTCATAAGCAGCTGCCTGGTGTTACTGCTCTCTCAAAGAAACAAGCATGAAAAATCAATGGTGTGATAGCCTCTAGGCAGGGCTGGGGACAGAAAGGACAGGCTGCAGAAAAGCAGAGGAGGAGACAACTGCATTGACAGAGCATGAAGGGGGCAGCCGGCGCCCTGAAGCACAGCTGAGACTGAGCTGAGCTGTGAATTCAGTCTGTATGAAAGGAACCTCCCCTGAAGATTCTCTAACCATGGAATATTGCTTTTGTACATCCATGCCTTCACCTTATTGATCTGCTGGCATGCCTGCTTTTGCGCCATATTTCATCCAATTCAATTTATTCATCCTAAACAGGCCAGAATCAGTGCTTTACTGCACTCTAGCCTGAGTTACTCCTGGTAAATGGTTATTAAGAACAGTTGTGTGACAAAATGAAGTTGTTTAGCTAATCTCTTTGAGCAAACTGCTACAGAATTTCTGTCCTCTACTCCAAAATGACATAGGTTTGGGCAACTGCATGACTAACACGGAAGCATGTATGTAACACACAGTGGGTTTAAATACCATGCACATAATCACTGTCACTGATGAATCCAAAAATCAGCAAGCCCTTTCTCTGCAAAACAGTCTACTACAAGTAGCTAGTTATTTTGTGACGTTGCAACACCAGATGTTTTTACAGTCTCCAAAATTCAACCAAATTTTGCCAAATTCAGCCAAATATTCCAGTCTCAAGACTGTTGCTCCTGTTTTCTAAGACACCTTATTCCTTAACTCTGCTCTTCTATCCTTTGTGAGACAACACCACACCAAAAAGCAGCAATAAAAGGACTCCACAGTTTTGTGCAGTATCACCCTCACTAATATTGTGGCATTAATTATACTCATTTTTTCATTCTTCAGGTTTCTCTTCTTACTGATAGCCTTCTGTGTTTTTCATCCTCTCCTAAGTTATCATCTTTCAAGGCCTATGCTCTTGGTAAAATCTTCCAGTCAAACTAAGGTCATTTCTTAATTTTTCATAACATACATCCAAAAGATTAAGCAATTGACCCATCCCAAGATGTACAGACTTCACTAAAGTCTTACGAATTTTCTTAATAAATGCTTCTTTCACTTCTTTGTGTCTCTGCCTCCCAGACTAACTGAAGAGCCTGTTGAATTTGCACTGTCTCATGAAACTGCTCTTAGTAACGAAGAGGAGTTACTTACGTCACCCACAACGTCCTGGATATATTCCCACTACAACTCAGCGTGGATATAACCAAGTTTACTCTAAACCAGACAGTTCACACATAATCGGGCTACACAGGAGAGCACCGAAGTCCACCCACACTAATTTACCCTGCTTCTCTTAGAGGCTGACTAGTGCAAGCATGGCTTTCTCTGTACTGGCTCACACAAACCTGCACTATAAACATACCTACAGCAAATATTCCACCTTTTACTCTCTTCCACAGTTTTTGCCGAGGCCAA
>NW_009631585.1:0-3158 GCF_000690535.1 Cariama cristata | reverse complement strand
TTTTCCTTTATTTAATGTGAGGAGAGTGTATATCCCCTGGTATGTAATTATCGCAACAAGCCTCACTGGAGGTTCAGTGAGAACATTGATTTTGAATTTGAAGGTCAGGCCTGATAGGTCTGATAGGTTTGCCAAATTATTTTGCCAATTACATACCATATAGACAGGTCTCGTCAGAGTAAAATTGTGCCAACAATCAGTCTTGTCATGTTTACAAGATTTGGTGATTTCAACATTGTGGGTACTTGGGCCTAGGGTGGTACAGTTGCTGACAAACTTTTGGCGACAACACACGAGGGGATCTTCATCCATGTGTGGTTAGTGTTAATCCTGATGTCCCTCGGAGATCTCCCATGAAAATAAAAAAAAACCACCCTCCCAAGGTCTCAGATGTTCTCCATGACCCACTTTTAGCTCTGTAAGCCCCTTCAGACTCATTTTGTTGCAATCGCATCTCTCCTAAGATCTCCATTCCCCAAAAAAGAGCATTCTTTTTCTTCACCATGCCATCTAGGATGCCTCCCGAGACCTTCCTTGTGCTCTGCAGCATTTTGGTAGCGCTTTGCCTCCCTTTTGATCTCTCTTATCTCTCCAAACCTTTCATGACCCCTCTGCTCCCGGTCGCTGTGCCTCCCGAGACCTTCTTTGTGTACTGCAGCCCTAGTTTAGCCCGATTCCAAACTTTGATCCTCTCTCATTCCCTCAGAAACCTGTTCATGGGTTTCTTTGCACCTCGGAGAGCTCTCATTATCCTCTCTGCTGTCTAGGGTGCCTCCATTTTGTCCCTTGCCTACCAAGGATATCTGCACTCTGTTCAGATCCTCTCCAGACTTCCTCCTCTTGTCCCTGAGCCTCCTTTGGCATCTTTGGCCCAATCAGGACCCCTTTAATGGTGTTACGAGGCCTATCCATTCCTCATTGTTATCTCTGTTGCTTATTTGGTCTCTCAAGGCCCCGTTGGGACTCCTTCGCTACTTTCGCCAAACTCTCGCGAGACATCCCCTATGCCCCAGAGCACCGTTTTAGCTCAGGAGGGCACTTTGTACCCCTCTTCTCCCCTCAGAACCCTTCCCGAGTCCGTATCTGTTACCCCGGTTGGTCTTTCCATTCTCTCATCTGTTCCAGGCACCTTCATTTGGTCCTGGTCGCCTGAAGATTTTTGTACTTTATTCAATTCCCTTTTGAGTTCATTGCATCCCCGAGACTTCTTTGGTCTCTCGGGCTCCCTCAGGACCTCTCTAATTTATGTGACAATGTCTTTTGTTCTATCGGAACCTTTTCCGAAGCCACCTTTGCACCCTAGAGCGGTCTGTTCATTTTCTGTCTTACAGTATGTTCCTTGGTATCTGGCACCCCAAAGAGGCCTATCGTTGGCTTAGATGTCCTCTTGAGTTTGTCAGAGAAGGCGATAGCCTTTCCCTTTTCTTATTGACACACGTCCCGTGGCTTTTTTTGTGTTTTGCAATTTAATTTTTTTCTAGCTACTTAGATGTTAATTAGGCCATTTCATTCAGTTTCTGATACGTTTCTTGTATTTCCATGACTTTTTGGTATTTTTTTGCTCTTTGGAACTCATCTAGGTCTGTTAAGAGAGTCAGTTGGATAGATCCTCCAGGCAATTCTGAATCATCAGCGGTTCGCAGCAAATAATTTACTTTGCAATCAGAGATATTTTTAAGAAAGAATTCTTACGGGAACTAATTCTGCTTTGCCATTCAGTCCTATCCAGAAGAGAGTTCTGGCAGAAGTTAGGTAGTATACACAGTCTTGCTAGAAAAAAGTGTAATTCCATTGCATTTTAAGTTTGGGGTTTTTGTGAAAACTAAAGCATATCATTTCTCTAAATGACATTGTTATTGCATTTAACAAACTACTTTTTTTCATAGTTTAGTAGGACATCCATCTTTTCCTCTTCATGCCCTAGAAGAATTAATTACCTACCTGGTCCCGTGGATGAGGCCATAGATGTAGTTGTAACAAAAGAGCAGGTATTGTCACTTCCAGTAAGGATCATTTTCTTTATTTGGTGCTCTGCATAGCATAAACTTAAGGCCGATGAGAAAACTGACTGGTGCTCCTCCGGCTGCCTTTATACCTTCTGGCGGTTTGTCCCTCCCCTTTCCCAGGAGATTGTGGGAGGGCTGGTGGGCAGGGCCCGGGGTATATGAGCCACGGCCCAGCCTCAGGGAGCTCATTCTGCTGCTGGGCTTCTCTGGTCTCAGTGCTCTGCTCTTACTTCAGCAGATTGTAGGTTTTATACTTTCTAAGCTGTTTGGGCAGATGTGTTTTAACATTTGAAGAAGTAAAAATGTTTATCTGAGCTAAGAGCTTTAGGACTAGCTGAGGTTCAGGAGCAGGCATAGTAGAAAGTATACCTGTATGCAGATTTTGTTTTCAGGTCAGTAATTCTGTATTGACTGTTCAGGTGTGGCAAGATGGTTTAATAGCATACTTTTTTTGTTCTAGGTGCATTGCAACTTCCTGGTGTTCTGGACTTTATTGAACATGGAACCTTGATTTTTATTTTCTAGTTTTGCTGTATACCATGTAAGTTACTGAAATGATTTCTTCTAACAGGACTGGGTGAGATTCTCTAGAAGGGGTTAGGGTGAGCATCTTGTGTGCATCTGTATATACAATTTTAGCTAGAACCTTTGTAGTTTGTAGCAGGCTCCTCATAGGTTATAAGTGTCAGTGCTGAACTTATTTTAGCACTGAACTTATTTTGTGGGCCTGTAGTAGATTACTGGGGGAAGATGGAAGACAAGAGGAGATGCCTGCAGAATGTAGGGTGTGGCTCAGAGTTACAGCACCTGAGGAGCAGTCAATGCAGGGGATTCAAGGTTGCAAATACAGGGTAGGAGCTATAAGGAAGCAGCAGGGTTCCTTCTCTGACAGTTCAGGAGAGGAGAAGAAGGTTCTAAAGTTTTGGGGCTGGAGAGCAGATGGGAAAGGGAGGAGCGTTCATCGGCCGTAAGAAGATGTGTCGGTGCGTGGTGTCAGAGGCGAGACGTGACTGGTGGCTGTATGACTAGCTTATAGGTTTTGGGTTACCTTTTACTTTGAAGGCATGAAGCGGGATATTGGCACCAGAGGTGATTCAGGCAAGGTGAACAATGACAAGCAGGTTGAAGTAGCAGTTATTTTTCAGATGTTGT
>NW_009631584.1:17875-18181 GCF_000690535.1 Cariama cristata | reverse complement strand
CGCTCCAGGTTGTCCAGCCTCGCACAACCACGCTGGGCACAGGCTCATGAAAAAGTGTGCGTGGTCTACCTAGAAAGTGCCAGTCCTTTAAGTTGTTCTTGGTACAAATACATGCTTTCATTCTTGGGTTGGAAGAAATCATATTTGTTGATTTTGTTTTATTCTGCAACGTGTTGTTTTGGGTTTTTTTGCTTAGAAAAGACCTCCAGGGTGTTTTCCAAAGCCACCCTGGATCTTTGGCACAGCCTTCCGAGGTGAGCGAACAACTGCACTCTCCCTTCCCCGCGATGCGGAAGCCGAGCAAGG
>NW_009631584.1:13527-17832 GCF_000690535.1 Cariama cristata | reverse complement strand
CGATGGGGAAGCCGAGCAAGGCGGGTTTTGTCCCCAAAGCCACAGGGCTCCCACTTCCTTCTTCCCAGGCCATATAACACCGCTTCTTCAAGTCAGGATTTGTGTGAGAGCTCCCAAGGCTGACTCCTTTGTCACAGAAGAAGAGAAAGGAGTATTGGCTAAATACTTCAAGAGAGAGTCCGACTGGCTAATGAACACCTCATGTTTCCTCAGCACCTGCGGCTGCTGCTGCCGCTGCTTTCCCCTGCTTCAGGCGCTGTTCCTGCAAATAATGTACTTGCCCTTTCCTGTCCAGGTCTGTCCTGAAACTCCGTAAACAATAACACTAAAGAAGGAGCAGAAGAGAGACCTCAAGTGGTCTGGCTGGTGAAGAAACAGGTTTTTTTTCAGTTACAAAAGGGAAAAAGAGTAGTTCTGATCCAAAACTTTTTGGTACCAGAGGGGTTTTTTTCCACTGATGTCATGCGGCTTCAGATCAGGACCTTCCTGAGAACACAGCACTGGTGGGGGCAGTCCCAGGTGACAAACTCTGGAGAAGCCATCAGAATCGTTATTTTAATTTCCCTTCCAGGTCCGTCTGAATACAGAGTCCTTCTGTTCCATATGCCATTTCCACTCCTCCACTTTTTGATTTAAGAGCAGTGACAACCCTGTATCTATGTAAATATTTATGGAAGAGATCCTGGATGCTTTCCGAGTCTCAGCTAGCAAAGCCTGTGATACAGAGGGACAAGAGCTGTCCTGTGGAGTGGTTCTTTCTAAGAAAATGCTTCTGGCACCAATTAGAGCTGGGAGCAAAGATATAGCAGAACACAACCAGAAGCAGGAACTGGAAAATCTGGTGTCCTCATTTGTGATCTTCTGACATCTGGCACACACACATACACTGCAAGAGCCTGTAGTTTGCAGCGCTTGTACGTTTGCGGTACAGCATAACCCACTCTTAATTTCATGCATCCCCACAAAAATGGCTCATTCCCCAAGCCCTGAGATCTCTGTGAGGCTAATGGATAGCAAAGGACAAGTGATTTGTGGTGAAAACTGATGCTTTTGAGGAACATATGACTAAGCAAAGTGTTCAGAGGGTGTAATGATTTGCAAAGCATGAGAAATGAAGTTTTCCTTCTTTACATTGTGAATGTGAGCTGATTTGCATATAAATTGGACCTGTCAAGTGTGCTAATATCAGTCAAAAAGCTGTGAAAATAAAACTGAAGTTGCAAATAAATCATTCATTTATGTGAATGTTGCTGTTCATTTTATTTATTTTTTCCAATGCGGTTTGAAAAAGCCAGATGCTGAAAAATGAGATAAGCTTGGAAGTCTGAGAGCTTTGGGTTGGCAATATGATCATTTAGAAAAATGTTACAAGCCAAAAAGCATGAAAATACGCAGCCACCAGCCCCTCACGGGTGTTAAGGCTTTGCCAGCCCTCTCTGCCCACGCTGGCACCCCCTGCCCTGGGTAGGGCAAAGACCCTGCCTGGGGTAAATTCGCTGTGCGCTGCTGGATGCCTGATTTCTGACCCGACCCATGCCCTTTGAAACGCCGGTGTGCTGGAGTCACGGTACAACGTTCACCTGACCTACACCAACTGCAGTGATATCCAGGGTCCGCCTAACAGGGCCAGCGCAGAACAACTTGCACTTGGCTCAAAGATGGTGGGACACATCATAACGAAACCTTTTCAGTGTCACCTCTTTCAGTAACGTCTTGCTGTCACTCCGTGCTAAAGGAGAGGGGTGATGGTCTTGAACAGCAGCAGGAACACAGCATATGGGGATAGCTGCCTTGTCCAGAAAGCCCAGATAACGCACTCTAGCCCTGCACCCAGGCTGCAGCCATCTTCTCTCTTCCCCCTCCTTTCTTTCTGGGACAGCCCATCCGTAACACCTCTCCTCCCTTGCAATCTGTTCGGTTCTCTTCCGCTTTATCCACGGGACCAGCCTACACGGACTGTCCCACAAGTGAAAAGCACTGCCCTTGTTGTGCGGTCATTCCCCTTGTACAGCTGCCCGTCACTTAGTAAAGGATGGGGCGAATGCAAACAAATGGAGAAAGAGGTTTGGGTTGGGCTGCAGCGGGGCAGGGTTAACTGGTGCTGTCCCACACCCCACTGCCTTGCTTCTTGCCACCTTTCCACCAGAAATTGCAGTCTTTTCCATCCTGCCTGTGCAAGAACTTCTGGCTGCTCCTAGATACCGAAAGGACCTACCTTAAACACTGCTATTGAAGGTCCTCACTTGGGCAGAGCTGCACAATGGAGTGATGGCACATGTAGTTCTGCCGTAAGATCAGAGGGGCAATCCTGCTGGGAGAGGTGCTATTGTCAGCTGTCCCTTCTTCCAGGTGTCCAGAGGGAAGAAATAACATGCACCTTTGCACTCCTATTACTGCTTTTACCTGTTCTTCTCGTCTTATCCTTCTCCTTTGCACAGCCACCTGGTCAGGGCCAGGAGCATCATCCTCTTTCCTCCTGTGCCATGTCCCTCCATGACAGAGGACTCCCACAGGAGCAGATATTGCAATAAATAGGAAATGCTTGTTCAAACAACAAAATAAAACGCAATCAAGCAGTGAAAGCTAACAGGAAGAAACAATAAAAGCAAGTATAACCAGGAAAAGTGACAATAACATTTCTAGCAGGTGCAAAACACTCCCAAGTTCCTACAGCAGGCCCATGTCAGGCCATTTTAAGCAGTGCAGGTGATCGTACAGTTTCTAGTGAACCCACGGGGTGTGTTAGTTGAGGGAATTATCACGGGGTCTGCCCCAGCCAAACTCCCGACGGGTCCATCTCTAGAGACTCTTCCAGTCTCCATGTCATTCTGGCAACGCTGGGAGTTCTGTGGCTGAGAGCCTGGAGGGAAGTGCCCAGTGGTGCACAAACTGGAGAAGCAATAAACTGAGAGAAGAAAAGGGTAGATACCAAGGGGATATTTTATACACAAGGGGAGGCAGCACCTGCTGCAAAATCCTGCAGACTGCCCAGCACCAAGCGCACATCTTGATGCACCCCTGGGAGTTACCCCCTTCCCTCTAAGCAGCTGGGTCTGACAAGACCACATCGATGCATGCTGTGAAGTGCTGGGTGGGCTCTCGGTGCCAGGTCCGTGTCTGCTCTTGTTTTCTGTGGCTTCCTCTGACAGCCTGGCCTCCCCGCAGGAGCTCAGGGCGATGCCATGGGCAGTCTGCGTCCCGTTGCTGGTGCCTGTGCCTGGAGCAGTGACATGCAGACATCCCAGCTGGGCACGGGAGGAAGCGTTATGCAGCAGAGACATTTTGCTTGCTGGTTTGCAGCAGTCCAAACCAGGTATGAAACAGCACCAGGGGAGGAGAGCAATGCTTCACACGTGCTCAGTGCTTGCCTTGATCTGATGTGAGAGGGAAGTGGCTGCAGCTGCGTGGACAAGACCTCAAAGCAGTGGTGGTTTGTGCAGGGGCAGGCAGGAGAACAGGCACAGCGGTGGTGGAGATGACCAGCCCCATAAATCAGGCTGGGGAGAGAGGAGCTGTTTCGGACAGGCTGCTTTCCAGTTTGTGTGTGAGGCTGAGGCAAGTCGGAGTCCAGCAGCGGCCATCTGTCCCTGGGGCAGCTCCAAAGATGGATGCTCCTAGCAATTGCACAGGAAGATCTATGGCACTTCAGAGCTTCACTGAAATCCCTGATAGGTCATGTGTGGACTTTTAAAAGGTCTCGTGCCCTACAGTTAATATCTCGGAGCCAGCTCGCCTTTGGTCCCTGGGGGATGTCAGGAATTTCCCTGTGACTCCATCTCATTCACAGTGTCCAGTTTTTTCACTCTGGGGATACTTCGGCTCAGTGTGCACAAGGCAGCCAGGGCCGGACACAAGCGGCAGCGTTGGGGAGACCCTCACGGCTGCTGCTCTCCCCCATGGCCCAGGGCACAAACCCCCTGCAAGGCACAGGGGATTACAGGGGGGGCTTGAGCCCCTTTTGCCCTCACTTGCTAAATCTGCTCCTGCCCAAAGGCTGCAGGCTGAACCAAGGTCTGGGGAAATGAGCACAAATATTTCTGCAGACGTTGTTCTTGCCAGGGGGATTTTGCTGTCTCGGAGCTCTTGTGTGTCCTGAGAGACCCATGGACAGACACGTGCAATAGCCTGTTTGCATATCACGAGCAAGCTTCGTGCTGAGGCTACTCAAGTTTAGAAAACTGCCTGCAAGCAGCAAAGCAGCAGCCCTCATGCAGGAAAGCAGATCGAACCCCCCGCAGTTGCTTACAACACAGTCGCAGAAATGCGGCAACAAAAAAAAAAAGGGGGGGGGGGGGGAGACATCAT
>NW_009631584.1:2191-13462 GCF_000690535.1 Cariama cristata | reverse complement strand
ATCTGAACGCAGCTGCGGTGGTGACGGTGGGCTGGGCAGTGCTCCTTTCACATCCCTGGGAATGCGGATGGTAGCAGGCAGGAGATGGAGAATGGAAATGCTACAGCTCCCCCCTGTCCTGCCTCCCCCACTAATCCCGGAGGAGGCGCAGGGAATGGGGAATTTCTGGGACACGCGCTCCTGCCTGCTGCGAGCCGCACTGAGGTAGCCCACCGCCGGCACGAGAGCGGGACATCGGGAACAGGCTGCGACCTTCACCAGCACAGGCTGGACTTGGACCGGGGTTTCGGGAGCGGGGTGCAGCTCCTGTGTGGGTTTCCCCATCAGGTTGGCTCAGCTGGTGCCTCTGTGCCATGCTGCGGGCAGCCCCTTGCTCGGAGCGCTCCTCCATCCAGCGTCCCCAGCCCACGCTGACCCTCCGCAGGTCGTTTCTTCTTCTCGGGGTGATGCAAGGGCGGCGTGACAGGACCGTGTTTGCCAGGTGCTGAATGGGGAACAGCTGGAGCCAGATGATTGTTTGGGTTATTTGCCTGTTGCCTGGACATTTTGTTTGCTTGTTCGAGGCCTGAAAAAATAGGTTTCCAGTTCCTCCGGAGGCTGGTCTGTGTTAAGCTTGTATATTGTGGACTGCTTTTGAAAACTGGTGTTTTATAACTTTGCAAATGAGTGTCCTGCTGTTTCAGTGGCAAGGCTCCATAAACAAGGCAGTCTTCTCAGAAATTTCCCTGCCGCAGAGCCAGCGGGACTGGGGAGCAGGAACAGCCAAACCCACATGCTTCTGGTGTCAGATACCCCTGAGCGTGGTCCCGGTTGGAGCCCTCTCTTGGGTGGGTTTAAGTGGCTGGCTACACGATAGTGTTGGCTGATGTTTATGGACTGTGCCTAGAAGGATGCCACTCGGCTTTCCTCCCAATCGGCCCCTCACCTGGGGTAAACCAGCATCGCTCTGCTGTAATCGTAATACTGCGTTTGTAACTGCTCTGTCTGTCACACTTGCACGTATCCTCTGGCTCCTCACTTCTGGGTGTTTGCTTCTGTTCTGAGCGGCTGGACAGTCCTTCGCCCTGTGAGAAAAGCATCTTTTTTCTCACTGCTGGGTCCAGACGTTTTGGCTGTGGAAAATGGAGTTAAATAAGAATAGGCTGGTCAGGAAACAGAGAGGGTGTTGTTGCCAGCTGATACTGGAGAAGCAATATCAGGAAGAATGCAGATTTGGCCAAGGCACTCGCAAGCAATGCCATGGGTCCGGTCGTGAGCCTGGATGTGCAGCAATTGTGCAGCTTCGGGCTGTGGCAGCTGCACGTCCTCTTGGATCACAGCAAAATGTCCCTCTGACACAGACAGGGGACCGGAGTCAGGGGTCTACCTCCTGCTTCACAAAAATCATCACTTTAACACCTTGCGTTTCTTTGGATATCTCTTTATCGAGTACTAACCAGACCTGAGCCTGTTTGATTTGGCAGGCGTGGACCTGAGGGAGAGGGGCAGGGGAAAAAAAAAATTAACAAGACTGCAGCCGATTCATCCCTCCTTGTTTATTCCACCAGAAATAGATTTGGCAGAGCGCATCAGGAATGAACTAATCAGCAGAGAATTAATCGGCATGTTTGTTAAAAGGCAGGAACAACGTGGTGAACAAATTCATGGCTGGATGGCCGGAGGGTTCAAGCAGCCAGAGAGAAGCACTGCATAGTGGAAACAGTGACTAGCAAGAGAAGTCGTCCAGCTGTGCCGGAGAGCCAGCGGTTGAGAGCTGCCCAAAAGAACCGGGGGCAAAGCTATACGGGTGTCCTTGCAGACGGAGCTGCTTTCGAGAGGGGCTCCATCGCCCAGGCGTTCCTCCCCATAAGGCTCCCATGTGTGGGGGAGATGGCTAGCTGGCAGGAGTGGGAGGGAGGGGTAGGAGAGGTACAGCTGGAGGAGGCTCCACGGAAAGACTGTGGAAACACGGAAAGCGGGGAAATGAAGAGGGACACGTCACTCATTGCGAGCTGAAACGCAGAGGGGGTGGTGAGGAGAAAAGGAGCAGGGAGTCAGAGATTTGGAAGCCTTGACACGGAAGGACTGGCCTCAAGAGCACAGGTAACGCTTGTCTGCAATTCTCTGCCTTCTTTCCCAGGAATGATTTGTTTCTTCCTCTGGAGGAGACACATCCACGCACCTTGGAAAGAGCTTGTTGGGTTGAGGGACTCTAAAGGCACCTGTGGGGAGATCCAGGAGAGGAGGGAACATGTGCAGACTGGCATGGATGTGGAGGTTGGAGGATTGCTACCTACATTTCCAGAGAACAGGGGTGTGCAGAGTGAAAGAAGGAGGGAGAAAGGAAGAGCGAGCAAATCCTTAGGGACAGCCAGGCGGGCAGGAACGGGGAGTGCAAGGTCTGGGGGTTCCTCTCCAGAGAGAGAGGAAACTTCTTCAGAGGGAGCACCAAGCTCTAAACGAGAGAGAGAGGGAGATAAGGCATACCCTGAAAAAGCAGGTACAGCTGGAGAAGAGGCAAAAGGTGCATATCACCTCCTCCAAACCAACAGTACTTTACTGTGAAGCACTAAAGTACTTTACTGTTACGATTTGCAGTAGGTGTGTGCTTTGCACCTGGATGGCTTTTTTTTCCTTCTTCTTTAGCATCACTTATGCCTGCCTGCTGACACCAGCATCGCCCCAGCTGTCCATCATCAGGGCTGTCAGTCCGATCCCTCTGTTTAGCAGGGTGGTCAGGCTGTTGGAGGGATCCGGGTGCTCTTTGCTTTCACACGACATTTTCCCAGTAGAAAATGAGCAGTGTAACCCTTAATTATATGCAAAAGCACTATTTAACTCAAATATGTTGCCAAACTTGAAAAAGTCAAGATATTGTTGTTCCTACATAACCCAAAGCTGGGTGTGTGCATGTACCAACAGATAGCATTTTACCCACACACATACAAACTGGAGAATAAAACATTCCAACGGGTTTTTAACAAGGACTTTTGAAACAGGTGATATTCTAGCTGTACCACTGTGGCTGGGTTAATACTGTAGGATCTACTTTTTTAAATTGCTTTTGGCATTTTGCTTGATCTTTCCACCATTACATAATACTACAAGCATATGCTAATGTTTATATCACCCTGACTTTTTTTGCTTGGAGAGCTAACAAATACCATCAGCTTTGCAAGTAGAGCTTGCAAATTCTTTGATTGTTCTGGACTCGCAGTCTTGGCAGCTTTCTCCTCTAAAAGCTCCGAGTCCTTTCAGGATCCCAGCCTGGGCACTCTGGCAGAACTGGCATTAACTGAGAAATTGTGTGCAGCTACTATCTGGTTTTTTAATGTGAAGCTGTTTGGTTTATAGTACCTGAACCTTCTTTGACTTTATACATTAAAACAGAACATTTTAGTTGGCTGTGGGTAAGCAGTATAACCTTAAAATACTCTTAAAATATCGCATATGGAAAGAAAGATAGAGAAATCCCAACAGTCTGAAAAAGTACCTTTATTATCTACCGGGGTCCTTTACAAAATTGAGAATCTTAAACTTATTTTGATGTTTAAATATCCGTTACCACTGGAGTGAGAGCTACATTTTATCTATTAATGATTTACCTGAGGTCAAACTCCCCAATTCATTTAAAAGCACATTTTATTTCTCTGCAAATAACCCAAAACCCAGTATCACTCTTCAGCTTTAGTTTGAAAGTAGCTTGAAAGGAACTTGTGGAAATTATGAGAGGAGAACGGGTCTGAAATGGAAACCACAAAGCTAATTCATTTGCAGTCCAATATTGCAGCAAAAAAAGTCCTTCATTTTAGGTATCACTACAGTGACTGCTAACTCTAATCAACAAAGTCCTCCTCTCAAAAAGCAAGCCTGGGCTTGAGCTAACACACAGGGATGCTCACGCGTGGCGTCAGGAGAGCGTATGTGTCCGGAGCCGTCAGGAGTGCCGGGAAAGGTTTCAAGCCCTCTTGATCTCGAAGGGACAGGCAAGCTCTGAATCGTAACGCACCAACTCACGGGTCTGCCGTAGGAACAGCGTGTTCTCCTCGGGCTTTGGGGGAGAGAGGGCTCTGAAACGAAGCTGTGTTTGGCACCGGGAGAGGACAACCGAGGCACTTGTCCCATAACCGAGCAGGCAGCACAGCCCGTGAGCAGCAGCGAACGTTGGCCATCACGCCTGACCTCAGCGTGTCGAAGCCTGGGGCGGGTACCCGGGAAACCTCAGCGCTCCGCTGTGGGTCCCCGCTGTGTCTAAGGAGGGGTGGGCACTGGGAATGGAGTACACCGGGGCAGCAGGGAACAGAACGGGGGAAGGGGAGAGGGACAGAGATGGGAGTTCAAATCCTGGCAGGGCTCCGTGGTGTCGGGGCAGGGGTTCAGGCTTGGGTGGCACAGCGGCCGATCCCGGCAGGGCTGTGCTCGGGGCACTGAGCTAGCAGAGCTCTTTTATCGTGTCGGAGCGAGGAACTGAGAGGTTAAAAGAAGAAAAAAAATATTGAGTAATAATGAGACAAATATGTCTGTCTTCATTACTTGCAGATGAAGGGACTGTCTGGTGAATCACTGAGCCTACCCTGCTCCAAGGGCAGAATATGATGTCAACAACAGAGCATGCCAGATTATTGTAATTAATAGTAACAACAACAAAGCTACTATGTTGTTCTTGTTATTCTCTGGATTTAGGAAAGAGCTTTCGCCCAAGGGTGCCAGAGAGTTTTCCCTGCTTCTCAATCGATGTTCTACCCTGACAGTATTTTCCAGTGCAACACTGCAGCGGATCTGAAGACGTATTTGCAACGGGCTTGGGGTCTGGTTCCTATTACAGATGACCCTGCAGCCTTTTTCTGCTAGAAACCTTGTTAGTGAACATCCATTTGCCTCCTACAATTCCGCCGAAGAGAAGGAAGATTGCTCAATTTCTGTGTAAGTGTCTGAGATAGGGGAATCTATTTCAAAGATGATTATAACCTGATGTTTACGGTGATAACACATTACAGTAGGCCCTCAGGAACGCGGGGAGCAAAGCTACAAAGAAACTGGTCCGCGAGGGGCCCTGCAAATAGAGCGTATGGGGCTCGTGATTCATTTGGACACCTGATGTTTTCAAAAGCTTGAGATCAAGCAGGGTGGATTTTCAGTATCAGACGTAGGTGGAATTTATCACCACTCTTCTTTTAACAAATACAGAAAGATCAAAGTATCCCAGCCCTGGGGTATTGAAACAGGTGGGAGGTGGAAAGGGTCAGGAACGGACAATCTCTTCAGGAAGTTTTAAAACGAGTTGGGGAGCCCCACTGCCTCCTTGATGTGGGCAGGATTTTCAAAACATTTGCAATTAGAGACGTTGGCGTTTGGTAAGTCCTTTCCCATCGGGGAAGATTAAAAAGGCATGTTCAGTGCATAGTCATCAAAAGAAAGAGGGAAAAAAAAGAAAAGGTCTAAAGGTTGAAAGCTGGAAAGCAGAGAGGCAGAGGAGCTGTGGTGTCAATGCAAATAGTTTCAAGAAGGTCCATGAAGGCTTTTTCACTGTGTGCCTTGGGGATATCATCAAACCTTCTTAGAGATCTTCATTTTGGCAGCTCTGTGTTGGGAGGAAGAAGAGGTGTATGTATGTGCGAGATAGGAAGAAGGTAATTTATTTTTTTCCTTTAAAAGAGTACTGCAATTAGAAGAAGAATACTGAGTACAAAATACATCCTGACAGGTGGAAAGTAATATTTTTAAAGTAGCGTGACATTTTCCATCAGTATGGCTATATTCATACTGCTATTTTAAACAGATGGAAAAATAAATGCAGTTGCAATTAGAATACACTAGTGATTCAATGTAAGAAAGGCGCAAAGTAAAAGGATTTATTTATGTACTGTTTTATCTGCCACAGCTCCTAGTAGCTTTCGAGGTGGCTGAATTCTTCCCAGATGGTTAGGAGATGAGGGTTATACGATGTTCAAAAAGCAATTTAACCTCTTCATATTTTGCAGTGAGGTCTTAGACTTCTGATGCATGTACCTGAACAGGGGAATAATTTGGATTTTCTGAATGTGCCTACTTCTCACGTGAGCCCCTCCACCACTGTGACTGCAGATGACTGAAATCATCACTAAAACCCATGAACTTGGCAATGCATTTTTTTCTGTTTGCTATCTGCAGTATGTGCATAACTGATACCTCCAGCCAGTTTCTACCAGAACAGCTGTTCATGACATTTAAAAAATTATATATATCAGATTCAACACTGAGGGACTACTTAATTAAGACAGACTAACAAATTAGCATGAGTAGGCTGTGCAGAGACTGATCCACCCTCTGACATTTAGAGATGGTACTTGTCCAGGAGGGCCTGTAGGTTAGGGCTGACTTCCCCTGGCTTGGGAAGGACAGTAAACTCGAAAGAAGCCAAGGAGCTTAGGGAGAGGCTCACATCAGTTCCTCTCCCTGTCTTGCCCGCTCTGCAGGTTTGCTCAGGACGAACTGAGCCCCTGACATCAGGGCAAGGTGGAGACAGTACCTAGGAAGTGGGGTCACCTTTGAGGCTCCATCACTGGGCAGCATCTCAGTTCTTGCTGCTGCTTAGTGGATCAGGTCAAAAATAAACAATTTCTTATTTTGGCCTCTTTTAAATCCTTGATAAATTGCTTCACTGGTTTATACCTTGCTTTCCTGAATTGCAAAGTGGGGATGCAGCTATTTCCGTACCTCGTAGTACCTCCTCCTGACATGGCTAGAACATTTATAGCTATAAGGTGCTATCCCAACACGGCTACATACGAAGCAAAGCTACTTTCCTAGCTGCTGCCAGTCGATGAAGCATCTCTGTACCACTCAATGGCTTGAAAAACAAGTAAGAGGTTTGTACCTGTGAAAAAGAAAAGTCCCTGTGCTTCTGTAAAACCTAGGCTGAGCAACTTGAACAACATTTTAAAGAAACACGTCATCAGAGAGAAATTTGGTGTTGAGGTGACAGGTGGGAGGTGGAGAAAGAGAGGAAAGAGAGAAATAAAGCAGTTAGCAAGATTTTTTGTCTCCACAGAGCAGGGGCAAGTCAAGATCCTACAAAGAGCCATCATGGTGACTCTCCCTCTTTTCCTCTTCTTCGTCCTCTTGCCCTGCAGTAAATCCCAGGAGGACTTTCTGGACCAGCATCAGAAATGGAACTACAGAGAAGGCGGTAAGGGGTGGCGGCGGTGGGTCGGGCTGGGAGGTGATCAGTAACGCAGAGCTGGAGATTCGCCCGTTGTGTCCCTGGAGCGAGACACGCAGTGCTCATTCATGAGTGCTCTTTCTTGATTCCTGGGTACCTGCTGAGCTTTCTGGAAAGAAAAATGGTTTTAAAAATAATCAACTGGGGTATCCAGTGACAGCAGAAAATGTGGGCACCCAGAGGCAGAGAAATACGCTGTGAGGGAGAGTTATCTGCTTTTTAATTTAGATCCTCCATGTGTTTAATATTTGGCATTTCATTGCGACTCAGTTCAAGTGATGGGGAGTGGAATCAAACTCAGACCACTGGCTCATGTTTTCTTGTTCTGTCACATTTATTTTCCTCTCCTTGACGGACATCCTGCTCACCTAGCTGACAAGGTCAACATAGAAGGCATTAACAGCATTACTCAAACCCTTGAGAAATGGGGAAATGGCATCTTCTGGCAAATGATTTTTTTTTGAACAACCCAAATGCTTTACTGCCTGAGTTTTCCAGGTAATTCCCTTCATCTGGCGGTGGGATTCAGTCCTCTCCCGTGGGTCCCTCCTTGAGCAGGATTCATCTCCTTTAAGATGAACTTTCAGATTGTTCAGTTGTGGGGAGATGAATCCCACTGTCTTGGTATCTGTTGTGCCAGCAGCTCTGATTACTCCAGTAAACTGAATATTCTGCTGACTATTTATTGTGAAACACTCTCCATTGCCATGACTGTATTATAAGAATTACCCTAAAGAAAATGTAGGCTGTTCTTGGCACCTCAGTCCTGTGAGAAAAGGCTGGAAAAATGATTTGTGCTACAAATCCACACATGGACACAGCCACAGGGCAGGGAGAAGCAGCTGATTTGGCCTGTGATGGTTTTTATTTCAGTCTCTAACACCCAGATCCGAGAAAGCTGTTCACTAGTCCATGTTATCATATCTCCCCCTCTGCATTGCAGGAAATAGTAATGATTGAGCCCACTCACAAAATTTACTTCAATCTTGGATTTCTAGAAACAGAGTGGGAAAGGCAATGAAAGAGAGAGAAGAGAAGGGAATACTGAGAATTAATAGAAACTTAATATCACTTAAATCAGAACTGTTCATAAAGTTGTCCTCTTCCACAACTCAGCTTTCTCTTTAGGAAAAAAAAAATAAAAAAATCTGTCTGCAACTGCTATGCGTTGAACCAGTTGAAGAGGAAAGGCTAGAAGAATAAAGCAGCACTGGTCAGAAGTCACACAATATCTGTACAAATTAGGGTTTCAGGAGGATATAGATGATAGATTACATGTAGGCCTTTGGCATTGAGTGGATTTCTCCCTGGCTGCACGGTGGCTGTTGTTATTTGCACAGAATTCATCACCTTTCACGCTGCCAGCGCTGAAGTTCGTTGGTGCCTAAGATTACCAGGGCTGATATTAGGTCATGTATTTGCAAAGCTCTGACTTTAGTCCAGGGAGATGTAACGAGACTTCTCAGCCATATTTGCTGCATAGGGCTTTGAATTAAGAGTTTGCTGGCAAGGACACAGGCTGGTCAATTAGAAACGTCGTGAACTGACAGTAATCCATGGGAATTGCTTCTGGTTAACAGCGAGGCTCATTAATACTGATTAATATCAGGTGAGATTAGAACGAGCATCAGAGCTTTGCCGAATCCTGATGTAAAACCCGGCGCTCCCCCTCCCTCAGCCCAGGCACAGCCTGGAGCGACCCAGGGCTCTGCCATCCCAGCTGCAGCCTGCCCTGCCTCGGCAAGTCCTCAGAGGTGATCCTGCCACACGTTGCCGCTCTCTTCTTCTCTACCCTCGCCGGTTCCAGCCAAGCGGGATGGGTTTCACCTCCCCCCTTAAAGCAGGAGTGCTGTGAAGTGCTTCGGGGAGCTCATAAACCAGCCGTCGTTCGGCACCGAGCTGGCTGTGCGTTGGTGGCGATGGGAAGCCCATGCTGGTCCTGAAGCTTGTGGTTCCCTGGGTTCAGACGGGGTCATCTCCAATGAATTCCCACCACCCAAGGGGCAGGGTGGCCGTGGAAGGATGTTTCAAGAGTTGCTTACAACTCTTTCATTACGAAGTGCCCTTACACACCAAGAAACACGAGGTCATGGTAAATTACTTTGCATGCTGAGGAACGCTCCCCACGCTGAGCCGTTCTCCTGTGTTACTCTCTCTGTAGTCTCCGTCCTGTCTCCGCGGCTGTGGACAATCTCGTGAGGGAAGTCCAGGCGATAAGGAAAAGGCTTGAAGAACTGAACGAACGCCTCAATGTCATCAGCAAAACCGTCCTTCCCATCCGACTGAACGCTCTGCAGAGCCAGAGGCGTGGAAATACTCAGCTGCGGAGACTTCCAATGCATAGGAGAAGGTTGTATGCTCGCAGGAGACCTCAGAGGAATTAATCCTCTACCAGAAAAAAAGGGAAATCTTTATTTTTTCCATCTGCTTAAGCCTTTCTCAATGGGATGCTGCTAGAGAGGATAAAGTAAAGCACATACAAGTCAGCTTTCCTAAGCAGCCCAGAATTTCCCCATTTTGTTGCTGCCTTCCAAAGCTAGGTCAGTAGGTGACATCTAACCCTGTTCTTCAATGATGCCTGTTTTGTGTCCCAAGCAAAATGAGTTGACAAGCTCAGTCTACTTGAGCGTGAATACCTTTAGGCTATACAGTCATCCTTTCTGCTTACCAGAGGAAGTTCTTTCTATAAAGATCAGGTGAATTTTTCTCTCTGTCCTGTTTTTACAGCACTCCATCTGAAACAGCTGGGGAATTTGATCTTCAAAAGTGCTGAATGCCTGATGAATGCAGAAAGATAGATTAGTACTTGGCACTTCCAGCTGGGCAAGGAGGGAGAGAGGAAGCTGTGTTTTAAAATACAGCCTTAACCTCTTCTCCATCAATGCAAAGCATGCCCCGTTCACATGTTCAGAAGGTGGGTAGGGTTGGATAACCTTGGTCTTTGTCATGGTTTAACCCCAGCTGGCAACTCAGCCCCACCCAGCCGCTTGTTCACTCCCCCCCAGTGGGAATGGGGAGAGAATCGGAGAAAACTTGTGGGTTGAGATAAAGACAGTTTAATAGATAAAGCAAAAGCTGCATGTGCAAGCAAAGCAAACCAAGGAATTCATTCCCCGCTTCCCCTGGGCAGGCAGGTGTTCAGCCATCTCCAGGAATGCAGGGCTCCATCACGCGGAACGGTGACTTGGGAAAACAAACGCCATCACTCCCAACATCCCCCCCCTTCCTTCTTCTTCCCCCAGCTGTATATGCTGAGCATGACATCGTATGGTATGGGATATCCCTTGGGTCAGTTGGGGTCAGCTGCCCCGGCTGTGCCCCCTCCCAACTCCTTGTGTCCCCCCAGCCTCCTCGCTGCTGGGGTGCGGGGAGAGGCAGAAAAGACCTTGGCTCTGTGCAAGCCCTGCTCAGCAATAAGGAAAACATCCCTGAATTATCAACACTGTTTCCAGCACAAATCCAAAACACAGCCCCATACCAGCTACTGTGAAGAAAATTAACCCTACCCCAGCCAAAACCAGCACAGTCTGTGCATCATGTTTCAAGACTGAAGATGTGTCAGATTCTAGGGACCAAATTTGAACATCCACCTTCTGCAAAGAGCTTTTTTTTTTTTTTAGCTACCTGGAACTGGGCACTCAGAACCTTGTTATTCAGCAGATGTGTTCAGAATTTCCAGCACTCTGAAACACATCACATTGACTTCTGCCAAGACCCCTGGAAACCAAGGGATGTTCTTTTGAAACTATTTAGATACCTAATGGCATAGACAGGTGTCTAGAAGGAGTTTCCAAAATAGCTTAAGAGACAGTTCAGTCCCCAAAAGCACAGATAGTAATTCAATTGGTGTCTCATTCGCAGAGTATCTTCTCTACAGGCAAGCACTGACCTCCAGACATTTCCCAACATCCTTTAGCGCAATTAAGACCTGTAGAAAAAGAATGACCACGTACCCCCAAGGACTTTGGAGCCTCAGGGAGTACCCAGAATAGCCTGCCTTCAGCCCATCTTTGCCTGTGGCTTCCTGACAATAAAACTGGTGATAAAAACCAATGCAGAAATCAAATTATGCACTGAAGAGAGGAAAGAGT
>NW_009631584.1:0-2177 GCF_000690535.1 Cariama cristata | reverse complement strand
TCTAAACGTAAATCCAATACAGAGATTCCCATCCAGCGCTGCAGCCAACTGCGTACCTGAAATCTGTTGAAACGTAGGCAGGAGAGTCAGAGAGGAAAATAAAATATTTTTTTAAAGGTGTGGATGAAGCAATTTATGAGAACAAAAACGAAGAATGGATTATATCAAAATGGTCGTGGGGGAGGCTGGCGTGACAGTTGCTTTGCAAACACTCTCCAGTCACAAACAGTGAGGATGCAGACTAGCTATGTAAGGATTCCCAAGGCCTGAGTTCATGGAAAGAAGTTCAGTGACACTACAATAACCTCCAGAGGGAAAGGGGAAAAACTAGTTTCATATGAAATCTTTCAGAATGAACCAGAAGAAGTAACACAGTCGGCATTTTGGCTGCAACCTGGGAGCTGAGTGGTGGAGGTATGAGGAGTGTACGAGACAATCCGATAAATACTTCCCAGATGTAAATTCTCTGAGTTCAGGTTTTCAGAAAATAACAAAAATCTAACTTGGAAGGTCTCTCCTTGGCTTTTGCTTGGGAATTTGAAACCCCGCTTAGCTAGACAATGGAAAAATCAAGCCTGTGAAAAGGACGATAAAAAGATACAGTTGTGTCTTTGGTGAAGTTGTCATCATAATCTCTCAGGAAATGTAGAGTATTTTGATCCCAGAATACATTTACCTAAATTACAAGGAATAACAGGAGAGAAAGACCTCCTGCTCCTCGTTGTTCTGCATTCAGAGCTACCGGGCTGTGCTGTAGCCTCAGGGACAGGCTGGCACAGACCGCTGTCCCTCCAGGGATGCTGTACACACTTTGCTTGGGGGACTGCTGGGCCCTTTGGCCTGTCTGGAGGAAGAATACAACATAAATGTCAGCTTTCGTGTTCGTATTTTAGACATAAGCATTTTATCAAGCAACTTGAAGTTGTATAAAATCAACTGAGGACTACTTGAAACAGAAGGGTGACACTTCCCTCAGTCCCAAATGGCTGGGGGTGGGAGGCCAGACCAGATCACTGCATGCTTTCACTTTTTACCTAGATGTCCACCACCAGCTTCTGCCAGAGACAGAGGACTGGGCAGGACAGACCTCTGCTCTGACCCAGTCCATGTGTTCCTCCACTGATACGTGCAGGTTGGTATTTTTGGCCAAACTCAGCGCAATGGAGAAACTCGCCGGTTGTTTTAAAAGAGAACAAGTAAGCTGCAGCACACAATGTATACTACAATTTCTTGCATAATGGTGAATAAACCATGTAACTGGTTAATAAGTGACTAGGTCGGTGGCCTTGGCACCACTGATAGTGGTCCCTGTCATTCACCCTGTGAAAGCCCACGTCAGCTCCAGCCCTGCTCCCCGACCTGAACGTGGCCTCTTTGATCAGATGATCGTGGCCAGCTGCTTTAACTCCTTTGCCCTGGCACGACCTTCTCTCTCTCGATGGAAATGCTTTAATGTCACTTTTCTTTTATCGTTTTCTCTTCTGCTCCTTAAGAGTATCGGAAAGTTACTGCATCAGCCTGCTTCTGCACAGCTCACCTTCTGTTTGAGGCAGCAGGAGCGCCTCGAGGTGCCTCTCCCTCATCTCCCTGGGGAGGCCGGTCTGATCCGTGGCTGCCTCATGGACTGGTATGCGATTCCTGCCCCCACTGCCCTCTTCCTAAACGATCCTGGGCCAGGCCCTTGCTCTGGCTGGTACCTGTCCTTTGGCACGGCTTACACAACGACAACACACTTGTGATCAGGGAGGGTCCAAGTCCTCCATGTGTGTAAATACGTCCAGCTGCAAGAGGCATCTAAGCCCCCCGTTGTGTTCATTTACATGTATTTCTGGGCAGGAACCTGGCTGGAGCTTTACGTGGAGCTGACGGGTTGGGCTGCCGTCACACGCAGAGGTCACAAGTACCGTCAGGGGCTTCTACGATCCAGCCCGTACCGACGGCTTACAACACCCACAGGGACACACAGCACTCCCTTAAATTCGCTTCCTTAAAAGACAACAACTGTGATCCATCTTAGTTCCATTTATTAAATAAAAAAATGCCTAAACGCTGCGATTCTGCAGGTTCCGGATTACACACTTCCGTCACCACTTCCCCTCCCTTGTACTTCATTTCCGTCAGATATCCTCTCCCCCCCTGGTGAATACCACCTGCTCCCACGCTTCACCACCCCTCGC
>NW_009631583.1:0-62300 GCF_000690535.1 Cariama cristata | reverse complement strand
GTGGTTGTATGTTATCTATTTTATGTTGTGCAGGCTGACAGTTTTTGAAGAGGGAGAAAAATCAAGTCTTCAAGTGTAAACCAAGGACTCAGGGATTAGTTAGCGCATACTCCATCTGCGTACTTCACAGGGTCTAGCTTTGTATGGCTGGTCAGTTACAAGCTTTTAGAGAACCTAAATAATTTCCTAGAACTTCTTTTAAAAGGGAAGGTAAATAGTTCTCTTAGCTCAGACATGGCAGTCTGTAGTGTTGGCACTGCCCTTGTAGTTGCAGAATGCATCACCTGGTAGTAATGAAGACAATTTCCCAGCAGGTGTGAAGGGTTGGCCTTCAACTTTCCACTCACAGCACAGCCTGATTCTCTTACCATTATCTGTCACTGCTACTTTTTTTTACTTTGTGGTTTCAGGGTTCTGTTATCTGGTGATAAGGATTTTAATTTGTAATATTTGTATTAAGTTTTTTTTTTTTTCCCTTGAGCACCAGGGGGAAGAAATCATGATTGTATTGTATATGTTTGGTTTAGTGTTTAAACAGGTTTCTCTTGATAAACTGTGGCTGGATCTAGTTTCATGGGTCTTTTCCAGTCCTGTGGGCTTTCAAGGGCTATGAAGAAGGAATGAAAGTATTTTAACTTCTCAGCTGTGCTAAAGTAATACAGATTTATAAAAATACTTACACCAATGAGGATTTTTAGGCAAACTAAATCTGGAAGAAATGATAGGAGACCTTATAATGTGGTGTCTGTTGTGGAATTTAATTTGGCCAGTTGTATCAATTTGGAAACGAATGGAATTGTGACAACAGGTACCAATTCATATCTAAATTTTAAAAAGATGGGGTGTATAAAGTGTGTACTGGAGTTAGAAAATACTTAAAATCATAATAACTCTACTGTAAGTAGTTACTGACTGACTGCAAATGTGAGGTATGTTTTAGTCTTGCTACTTTCAAGGACAGCTTTTTACTTCATTTAAGAGGTGGAGGAGTGAGGAGGGTGTTTTGCCATAAAGCAAACAGTGAGGGACTCTAATCCCTAATTTAATTTTTTTTAAAAAAAACAGGAAAAGTGACAAAGCTAAGGGATAAAAGCTCTCAGTTTTACAGACGACAAGGACAAGCATGATCAGTTTAAGTGAAGTTTCACATTTGGTTTATTTTGTTTTTCCTTAAAGAAAGAAAAATCTTCATTTGTGTCCACAGTTGGTCAGATATTTGGACGGCTGAATCGTAGATGATTAGAAAAGAGGCTGACAGAGTTATGTGTATGTTAGACGTGTATGTGGGAACAGCAAGAGACGACCATATAGAGCTGAATGTTGACTACTGAATATTCTAAAAGGGATTTTTTGAATATAGTCTGCAAAGACAAGTTAGATGGGAGGCAGGGAAGGGATGAAGCTTCCAGTTCTACTGTAATGTATTCTGTGTTACTATTTGTAGGTCAGTTTTTTGTAACAGCAGAACAGGCTTTGAGAAGAAACTTACGGGAACGGTAAACATTAAGAAAATTTGACTGGGTAGTAGTATCAGTTAACTTGCTATGTGATTGTGATCCTACAGGTTGTATAACAGAGCAGACAGCGAATTATTTGGAAGTAGGTGTGCTATGAAGTACGCACATTAAAATGTTTTTTGCCCTAGGTTACCTAGTGGGTGCAACAAAAAACGGTTTGGGGTTTGGTGGTTTGTTTTTTTTTTTTTCTTTTTAAAAAACCTTGCAATGTGAGCAAGCTTGCAAGTCTTGAGAGGCTTAACTAGGATTGCACAGTGGAGCAAGCTAGCTGTGTGGGCACGGCAGAGTTACATCCAGAGGGAGAGGTGCTTTGGGGACAGGCAGAATGCCATGTAAAAAGCACAACAGTATTCTTTGAGCTTGTTTATTTATATTAAATTTTCTTATAGTGCTTATGGAATCTTATCTTTTAATTATTGTGAGTTATTCTTGTATTTTTTTAATAGAATGATCACATCAAAGGAAATATTGAGGCAATAGGGAGGCACTGGTGGTTTTGGCAACTAGTTTGGGTACAACCAAATTTTTGAAGAAGGTATTGTATGGTTTTGGCAGCTCGGACAAAATTAAGGTTACGTGTGCCCTTGCCCATTGACTGTGGCAAATGGCAGATATACTTTTAGAGTAATGTAAATTTCTTATTCTATACTCTTATACCCTTTTAATAATGTCTCACACTTTTCATAAAAAATTACAACTTTGTAGATTTGTGAAGTTGGTGAGGATGATTTTACATTTTAAGTTAATGTAGGAGATAAAATTGTTGTTATGTAAAGAACTAAAATTGGGTGTTTTTTCTAATTCATCTGTGATTGTGAAAGTAGTTCATGTTTCCAGGTGTTTGCCACTACCCCTTCGACTGGAATTTACCATCTCTGCAGGTGTGCCAAAGGAGTAGTTTGTGTCAACTTTTTCTGATGTGCTGAAACTTTTAATCTAAGGTGATTACCTCTGAAGTGAGGTGGGAAAGGAAGGTCTTACATGGATTACTATTGATCAGTGAAGATGGTAGCAAGCGATAGAGAACTAGAGGTCATGACAGATACTGAAAATGGTATTATCTTCTGATGTAGATGGATGGGAAGGAAAGCAAGTAGTGTTTATGCTCTATTCTGTCACCCGCCAGCCCGAGGTCTGGAGTAGTTTGCATTCTGTAAGTGTTCATGTATGTATCCTTCCTGCTGGTGGTGCATTCCTTGCTCTGTTCATGCTCGATCTGTTAATCTGGGTTAATGGAGAAAAGGGCAAAAACATCAAAATGTTTCCTAATAAATATTTCATTTTGATGACGAGGCAATTTTAGAATTCTCTCTTGTGCTCTAGTAAGCAGTTCTGGGAACCTGCAGATTAAAATGGCTAGAAAGGGTTTTGTAAGATTCACACTGGAAAAGCTGGGAAGCGCAGATTGTGCAGAAATCCCCTCCAGTGTTTTAAAGAAGATGAGTCTTCCCTTCCTGAGAGGGAGAGGTAAGCTATTAATTAGGATATTTCCGACTTCTTATTGCTTGAAAATCATGGTGTAATATGTCATTTATTTTATCTAACATTAACACTGCTTTATTTTAAGGAAACAATTTTAACTGCTGAATTTACTCTTTTTTGCAGGCTTATGATAAATCTTATGTATAGACATTACTTTTAACTTCAGCCTCAAAATCAATGGGGCAGGTTGTAAAAACCCATTTCTATTACTCAGGCTTTTGGGCAATAAAGAAAAATGAGAGTTTCTGATGGCTCTCCGGCTATTCAAGGAAAGCATTTTTGTATTCTAGGCACTTTATGTCCTGACTTCTGTGCATCCTCTCTTTAGTGTGTTGGAAAACAGATCTGACTACACAATCTGTGTTTAAACGCGCAGTGTTGTCCTTGCAGTTTTTCTGTTCCCCATGCTTAACAATTCCCTGTTTACTAAAAATGAATAGATGTTGCCATGGACCTAAAATAATACATTGTAGTATTCTTTTACAGCTTTCTTTGGTTTTGTGACTTAAACTTCACGAGAAGTAGGCTACTAACATACAGTGTCTACTGTCAGTCTCGTTAACCTGACTATAGTCTTGCACCTGACCTGTAAATTCTTTAGGGCAGGGGTTTCTTTCTGTTCTGGGCATTTAACAAACAGTTACATACGTGAAGTGAAATCTTGTGTTATAGTAATTCAGGTGGTTGGGAACTGTACCTCAATTTGAATTTTTTCTATTTTGTCTTGAGGTAATCTGGAGCTTCTTTTTAAAATAGTGTTAAAAGCTTTTGAAGGTTTTGAAAGAAACCCATGAATAAATATTGTTACTTGTTCCATCTTTTAAAACTTGTATCTAGTAAAATCTTTATCAATTTCTTACTAGGTGGGAAAACAAGGTTGCTGGTCTCATACTGGGGCTTAGACCGATGCTATGGTTGCTTTCAGTAACAGTAAATTAAAGCACTAAAGGACTGGCTGAGGATGTGTTGCTGCATGCAATGTCCTGTACAAACAAAACAGATGGCATTTTATGCCTTAAAAAAAAAAAATCTTACAGTTTAAACAGAAGTAGCAAGGCATGGAGTAGGGAAATGTTTTATTCTTAGTACTAAATTTTTTTCCTAAACTACTTGATTGCCCATTCATTTTCAAGAAAGTTTTCTTTATGATATGTGCATGTTTTTGCAAAATCTCCTTGAGAGTAGCTTTTGATCCTCTGTATTTATTAAAAAAAAAATAAAAATCCATTGACTTGTATAGAATTTCACTGCAAAGTTATAATCCATTCTCTTGGTCTTAGTCTAATGTTTGGTTTTTTTTCACTTACGTCCTTCTTCTAGACTGAAATCAGGTTTGACTTGTAAAGATCTTATGTAAGCATTTAAGCCCAATACCTGTAAGAAAGCTTTCTTAGAAATCTATAAGAGATTAGACCTTTAAGTTTTTAGGAAACTATGCTACTGGAAGATGCATGTTATTTCTCAAATGTTCTCCGTTGCTCCTGTTGCTGTAGATACAGAAGTAACATTTTAAGGTATTTTTATACTTTTTTATACTGTTGCCAGTCTACTTGCCTAAGTATAAAAGGCTGATCTCTTACCTTCCTGGGTTTTGGTCTAAGTGGGTTAGATGTGTCCCCCTGAAATAACTTCTACATCGCTTTCTTTTTGCTAGTTAGAGGCACAGGGAAATGAAGGGATACTTTTAATCAATTACTTATGTTAATGTTTGGCTGTTGATAAAAGGGAGATTGGAATATATGAACAAAGAGAAGATGTAACACAGCATCAGACATTTTGGATAGAGAGGAGATGAGGGAATGGAATCAGTCTTTGTGGGGTTTTTGTTCAGATTCTATCTGTCTTTAAGATTAATAAATGTAAGTACCTTTGTATCATAAATTTATTTTTATACTTTAACAAAACATTTATGGCAATTTAGAAATTATTTAAAATTATTTAAATCAAATGACACTTGAAGTCATACAAGTTAGAAGCCCAAACCAAATGATTGAAGTGCTAAACCAGATCCAACAGCAATAACTTTTTCTGCAAGTAGAGATATGCCTTGAATTTTTCTTCAGTATCTTCATTTCAATGACAGGTTCATTCAGATTTTCAAAAGTGAATGAACTGACAAGGGGTGAAAGCTTTTCTTTAAACTACCCATGAGGATGTGTTCCTTCTAATTGGAAAATTGTCAGAAAGTTACTAAACTTCCATCGCTGTGTATTGAGTATGTTTAAGATCAACATATGCCCCAAACTGGCATTCTGATTTTTTTTTTAATTACAAGTGATTTCTGAGCATAAATAGGTATAAGCACAATTTTACCCTCACATAGTAACTGCAATCTTCTCATCAGTGATATCAAATGTTTTTTCTGCTAGTAAAATGCAACATCAACAATCTGAACAAACTCAAATTCAGTAATTCATGAATTAACTTGTATTTCTGTGTTCTTCTGTTTGGCTGATGAGGTTGCATTTCAATGCAAAGCAGTATCTGGAAACAGTTATCAAATCAGAGATCAGAATTTCTTTTGGAGTATGTCTTAAAGGTGGAAATACAAAATTGACTTTAAAGCAAAAAACCCCCCAGAACCTCTCTCTAGCTAATTAACTCATTTAGTGACCAAATTAGAGTAATCAAAAAGCAGTGAGGAAACACCTGAAATTGCAGATATGGAACCCAAATGACAAAGTTTAAGTTTATAGTCTTAGTAGGAAGTTAGTATAATAGCAGTTAGGGAAGAATAGGAGTGTTACTTCTTGGGTGGTGGCTATAGTTAGTGCAAGAATTTAAAGGCTGCTGTATTAGCTGAGTTTAATTACATAGTCTGTCTCCCTCCTTTTGATTTGAAGAGGAAAAGCTCCTTATTTAGGCCGTTACCTACAGCTGATGAGCTCCAAGAAGAGCGAAACCTTTTAAGATAGGTCCTGTAGTATTGGCCTAACAATCTTCAGAGCGGCTTACTTGCATTCATTTCTGTGCTTAAGCTACAAGTGTGATGAGGAACCACAGAAGTGTGGATACAGGCTACAGAGTCATTAGTGCCTGAACCTGTTGTAGCAAGTCAAGGGGAAAACAGTCATTAGGTTTTATTTTTTATTTATATTGGTTTTTTTTATCCAGCCAGGTGTACATATATAATGCATGCATGTGTTGTGGGTGTGGGAGAGAGCTTTTAAGGTAAGGAAAGGGGAGAACTGTGAAACAGAAGAATGAACTATACACAGGAAAAGAAAGAAAAAAAAAACCACACACAAGAGAAGAAAAATGTTTATGGTGCTACTCAAGGTGTTTTAGATGATGACTGTAGAATTCTCCACGTTTCTCGGTATGGAATTTATAAATTAGCTTTTATATTAACTCTATCGTAGAGGTTGCTCATGAGGTAATAGAACAGTGTTACGGTACCTATTGAAAGAGGGAGAGGTGAATGGATAAAGGGAAACAGTACACTTTTTGAAGGTTTGCATTGGGCATACTCAACTGTAGTTTGTAAGGTACAATGTCTTACGCCATCCTTGTGCTTTAAGGTGAACGTTACTTTGTAACAAGTATATACGAACAACTGTTAGCATTTAATGATTTTTTCTAATATCTAATAATTAAACTGTGTTTCTTTAGTTAATATTTTACTGCAGTGCAGATAATTCCCTGCTGATTCTCAACATTATTAATTTAAATAATAGGCATCTTGAACTAAAATGTCCTATGGGACTTGAGGCTAGTCTTCCCATTACAGTAAAAAAGTCCTTTTTTATATATGTATGTGGACATACAGATATATACACACACTTATACATAAGTAAAAATAAACTATCATTATAATAGTACAATGTCTTGGTAATTTTCAACAGCCTCAGCCTCTAACCTGAATACTTAGAAAAGTGAGTTGAGCACATGCATAATGACAGAACTAGTTGAAATTGGAGCAGGTTGCGGCTTAGTTTCAATTATCTCTGAAGTTATATCGGCAGACACAATCTGCACAGTGTCCGGTGCTGGCTGCAGCAGTAACTTCAACTCTTAAACTTTCATTTCTGATTTCAGATTGAGCATGCTTCAGTTAAGACTTCTAGACTGCAGTCAGTGTTAGGGCCTATACTGACTTCTCTGGCATATGAAAGATAAACTCTTTGCCAGGGCTGGGTTCATCTTACTGATTTCTTTCTTGAACGAAGTTGATGCCTCTTGACATAGAGCAGAACCGTATTCTATGGAATCGCCACCATTCTTACTTTAAATTCAAGCACTGTTCTGTCACTGCAGGGAGGAAATTCTGTATTTCACCGAGTCAGACTTGAGCAGAGCGCTTGTACGCTCTCTTGCAAGTTTTCTGTACTTCTACCTTAGGTGGTGAATGTAAATTTAGCACCACCTGTCAGAGCAAGAACTGATGAGAAGACCAAAACCTGTGGAACTAACTTTTACTTTCAGGTCTCCATATTTATCAGAATCCTCGAAACTTTGGGAAACACTCAGCCAGAAGAAATTGGCTCTGGGATGCAAATTCAACTGCAGTTGGTTTTAACAGTCTTTAAGGAAAAAATGCAGTAGGTCGAACCTACTCTTAGTCCTATTCTTAAGTGAACCAAGAGCTGTCATAATGCAAGTGACCGTTCTGGATTGCTAAAAGTTACAGAAAGCTTTTTGAGGAAGAGATACCTGTGGAAGTCATCCAGGACAGACCCCGTAGACTCATGGTCACATCACCATGACTGGACGCAGAGTAAGTTATTTGATGATACTGCTTTTGCTAGAACAGCAAAACAGGATGTTGATCATGAAACACCTCTGTGTCTGAAAATCACATCTTTATCAGATTTTAGGTTTTCCCCTCTAGACTCATGGTGATACAGAGAGTTTGTGCCCAGATGTATTTCTTTAAGCACTGGATGTTTCAGCCTTTGGTGTCATTGAGTGTTACTAAAGCTAAAGAGATTGAATTCCAGTGTTGTTATTCAGTTATTTATATGTGCAGCAATTCTATGCATTTTGAAAATCTGCTACTCTCACTTAGCACTTGAAGCAATCTGTAGACCTCTGATTCTTCTTTGGATTCAGTTGTGAGTATAGTATTTACTTTGACCGTGACTTCTATGTCTTTTTAGCAGCAAGAGAGAAAACAGATTTGTTTTATATCATGCAATATAGATTTCTAATTTGGAAAACACTGGAGTGGGGAAAGGGGAAGCAAAAAAACCCAACCACTGACACCTTATCTTACTGATAATATGCCTCAGTATAGGGTAGAGGTAAGAAAAATGTATCTTTCTACTTTAAGGTTACATTTTTGGGCAGAAGACAAATATAGCTAGAGTCGGAGACAATTCCTTGCAGTCTCACTTTCCCCGGGTAAACTCTGTTGCTGTCATAAACAGCAGTGCATAATCACAAATGGTGAATGACCAGAGGGTGAACAGTGAGGTGTCTACTGAAGGAAGTCGTATTAAAAATGCAAGCCAATTATGAAGAAGTTTAGAAGGGCTCTGTTAACAATTGAATGTCATCTCCTCTTTTATTGTCCGGTGTAGAGGCATGTAAAGTTAGGCAAATAAAGGGGCGAGAGAAGGGAGAGGATAAACAGGTGGTTCTGGGTTTATATGTGTGCTCCTAGGCTCTGAACGGTCAGGAGCAGTACCCCAATGCTTTAGTATAGTTCTGTGAAAGCTTCAGACCAATGCTCAGCCATGGTCCAAAAAAAAAAAAGCTTAATAAATATTCTTTAAAAAATATTCTTAATGTTCTATTAAGAATATTAAGAGTCTTTTAAAAAAGAAGACAATGTTATTATTGCTGCGGTATAAAGTAGTGGTGTGCCTACATATTGAATACTCTGTTCTGTTTCTCCTTCATCACTGAAAGCAAATGATGGAACAAGAAAAGGGATGGTAGAAGATTATAAAGATTAATCATAAGTAGGAGTGTTTTCTGTGGAAGGAACAGCTAGTCTCCAGATTGTTCTGCCTAGGAAAGAGATGATGTCTGAGGATTGTTTTCCTGTCCAATACAGAAATGGATGGCGGCAGGAGGAAGCATAAAGTGGAACTAGCCAGCAATGAGTCTAAAAGAAGCAGAAAGATGATGAGGACCCATACTTTTGGTCTGACACAGTGTGGTCATTCTTCTGTTTCAAACAAAACCCACACCCCTACAAACTTCCAAGAGTGCAGAATGGAATTTTACAGGTTTCTCGATTGTACAGAAGAACCATAGAGAAGACAGTACTCAGTACTACAATTCCAAATGCGACCTTTCAAGCAAAATCCAGTCTTTTCAGAATATTTAAAGCATAACATCTCCGAACCTAATTAGAAATATTTTTAGAGTTTTCTGTGAAATTCAGAGGTTTTTGATTTCTAGTTTTATACAAACAACAAGAAGTATTGTCTGGATCTCAAAGTGCTTTACCTTTAGGGCACTCATAAGATAGATGGCAGGAAGCATAAGGGAAGAAATAAGAAATCATTAGACCTAGTCTATAGAAAACAATTGTACTGTCTAGCATTAGAAAGTCACAGACTGGCTGGAGGTCGGGCATTTTGTACTGTGACCAAAGCCACAGAAAGCTGTCTGGCATTTTTGGTATTTGTGTATGCAGTTTAAGACCGCACTTGAAGAAGCACTGAGGTTAGGATTTAATACTTCCCTTTCAGTCTTGGCCATTCCCCTTCAAATATATGCACTAAGGTACCGTGTTTACTGTTGTTTTTATAAAAGTCTGATTAATACTTAGGGTAGTTGTGATATAAAACTCCCTCCTAATTTTGTTTTTTGAATCTGTATTGATTCCTGCACGGGTTTGTCATCTGCAGGTTCTAATGTTTGTAGGCATTTGTACCTTCAGGTGGCATGTAGCTACATGTGCTGAAAGCTACAGGAAAAGGGAATGCATTTTATTACTGTATTTCATGGACAGAGGAAAACTTAAATTCACAGTTACTTTATTTTGGAAAAGCTGTTCTTCTGCCGTCTGTAGCAGTTTGTCCAAGTCCAATAATGTTCTGTGTGTTCTGCATTGCTGCTCATGGCCATTCCAGTCATTCCTGTGCAAAGCTGTGATCCAGTGTTCATCTTTACTTCTCACCTCCTTGTTCAGTCTGTTGTGGTTTTCTATCCCAGGCTTTTCCTAGTTACATGCACGTTAATTGCTTTAGTCACCCGTCTTCATTTGACCTTTCCTTGGCTTCTCAACTTTCTTGAAGCTGTGATCCAGTGTTCATCTTTACTTCTCACCTCGTTGTTCAGTCTGTTGTGGTTTTCTATCCCAGATTTTCCTAGTTACATGTGCATTAATTGCTTTAGTCACCCCTCTTCATTTGACCTTTCCTTGGCTTCTCAGCTTTCTTGATATGCGTGTGTTGATTTGGACTCATAGGAGCACAAAGTGCATTAGGTACAAGGAATGACAAAATAAGCAGAAATCCCTCAATGTGGAAGAGAGGCAGCTGGGGAGGAGATGTGTTGGAGATCTATAAAATCATGAATGTCATGGAAATGGTGGATAGTGATTGATTGTTCCGTATCTCTCCGCAGAAGAACCAGGAGACTTGTGAATCTGAGAGGAGGAGGGAGGTGATTTGCTGAGCTGTGGGTTTCATGCTCGGGAATTCTTCCTGCAGACTGGTGTGAGTGTCAGAAGTCTATGGGTGGTAAAGGGACAAATACACAGGCTTGTGGGGAAAAAAACGCTGCTGATGGTTACTAAGTACAGAGAATCCCTTTGGCTCAGGAAGTCTTGGCACTGCAAACTTTTGGAACCTGAAAGGAAGTTCTTGGGAGGTTGTTTCTCTATGCTTGCCCCATCCTTTTATTCTTCCCCGCACATCTGCTTTGGGTTCCTTTTGGAGACATGCTACTGCATTGGCAAGCTGGATTTGGCCCAATAGTGTGCTGTTATTCTCTTAGTAGAACTTTGCAATAAAATAATGAAAGCTTTTAAGCATGACCAAGCATGTTTCTTCTTCTAAATCCCTCTTTAGCATTTTATCTGAGTTCTTTTTATGATTCAGGTCCAACAAACTTGATCTACCTTATCACTTTAGCATTTTATCTGAGTTCTTTTTATGTCTCGGGTCCAACAAACTTGATCTACCTTATCGTTATGGAAATCTTCAAGTTCAAAGCTCACGTTTTGTGAATGTGTAAGAACTTTCCTCCAACAGTGTAAAGTAGTGGCGGTTTCAGATGCATGTTGCTGCTGTCCTTTTTGTAGCAATATAGTGCCTGGTTACTGTGGGCATGGACTTGGGACTTCTTCAGCATAGGGTAGTCATATAGCGTATGCTATATAGTTAGCACATACTAAAATGGTAGCGTAGGCTAAAGAGAAAGCACAAAACCGCAGTACTGTTCTCTAAGGTAGACATTGGGCTATGTATACTGCTTATCCCAAGCATTGCCAATCTGTCAGGGTTTTGAAGAATGATGAAGTAGATGCCAGGTGTTTAGAGGCAGCTCATCATGAAATATGAGGGGTTTTTTATCCAGTTTTGTCTTTCATAAGTAGAGAATCCCCAGTGTATTCACATTGTCCTCTGTTGGTACATAAATATATTTGAGCGTTTTTTTCTCCACATATGTCCATTGTAGGGTGAGCATCCATCTTGAGAATTTTTGTCTACCTTGTCATTTCAATCCATGCATGTTTCTTGGCACTTTTCTCATGCATTGTACCACAAATGTTTAAAAAAAAAAACCCCAAACAAAAAACTGAAAAAACAATGCATAACCAGCCAAACAAACAAACAAAACCACCGAAAAAATCCCCACCAAAAAATCAAACCAAACACCCCCACCCCCTTCAAACAAACAAAATCAACCACACCAAAAAACCAAATCAGAACAAACTGCAGCTTACCTTTCTTGTTTTCTGATATTGAACGCTGTAACGTGCATCCTTAGCATAACTACAGTTATTCTGGTTTTCGTTCATTCCTGTTTTGAACTTGAGATAGGCTTAAAGTGCAAAAGTGAATATAGACTTTCCATCTTTCTTCGCATCTTCATCAGTAAGGGATCCTTCTATATCTGATTGTTCAGGCTTTAAAAATGGGGTTGTCAGTTATTCTAATTGATCTCCTATGACTAATGTAGTTACCACAACTTTTCCAAACATCTGCAAGCTTGTCTCTTCTCTCTCCACTCTGACTATTTGTCTTCAGAATGTATAACTCTCTGGCCCAGAAAGATCATTTCCTAGATGTTTGTGCCCTCACAGATAATAACAGGTTCACAAGCTCTCCTTGTCAATTTTTTCCTAAATAGTAGCATTTGATTTTTTTGGTGAGCAGGTGCATGGCTGTTGAGCTGTTCACCTAATGAAAATTTCGAATCTTTTGCTCCCTTCAAGAAAGGCAAGAGACTTGGAGGAAGTCCTTAGGCAATGTTCCTGAGGACATGATTTTCCTGAGACCATACCTGAAAAGTCTGTACAAGATAATTCCTGAGCTGTGGGTTAATCAGGCTTTATTGATGTGTCCCTGCGGCACTTCGTAATCATGGAGAGACTAGTTTACTTACTCAAATCTCATTTCAAGGACATTGCTGAACAGATAATTCACTCATTTGCTTTGCGGAGAGCGTGAAGGGTAATGCTAGCTCCTTTAAAATTTTAAAAGTGTGTATCTTGGTCAATCTAACCTATTTAGCTGTGAATTATGTATGATAGTGTTCTATGACAGTGATCCATGCAGCTTGAATGACCTCTTAAAAAACTCAAATCCTGACACCTGCAAGGCAATAGAGTGTCTGTAGGGGAAGAGATTGATGTACATTTAAAGTCATGATAGTACCATGACATGTTACTAGACATCAGCAAAATTAGTTGCAGGCTTAACATACAATATTAGTCTCATACCCTGCTTTGTCTCTGCCTTTGGTCCTTTCCTCAACCCCGGCTATGCTGCTTGCACAGCCTCTCGAGTGGTGGTGGTGAATGGGAGCGTCTGGCGTTGCCATGTGGTTTTTCTTGCTGGTTGGTAGCACATCTCTGTGCCTTCTGTGGAAGCATGGTAGGAGGCCTCTCCCATGGGTTTAGCTAGTATCCATGGGCTCCAGTAGGTACTTGCTAGGAGAAATGACAGTTACGGTATCTCCAGTATCACTCTATCTTGCCGTTCTGATATGAGGCAAGTTACCCAGGGACTGGCTCCAGCTCTGCAGAAAAATGAGATTGGCTTGGAAGCAGGGAGTTAGGAAGGTACAATGAGGGATAGCCCAAAGCCCAAGGACAAGAAGATTTAATATTATCATGATTATTTTTTTGGTATTGCAGAAGATTCAAGTGGTGTTGTCCCTTGGGTCTTGATAAAATAGTCTCTACTAAAAACGATTTAAAAGATAGAGAACTAATCTACCCCTTGGAATCCAGCTGGTTTGGAATTGAGGCGCACTAGCACTTGAATTAAAGGTAATTACTGGTACATTAACTGGCGTTCTTCGAGATGACATGCATTATGTGATGGGGAAATAAAGAGAAGTTAGTTCCAAAAACTTTTAAGCTTGGGGCAGTGTATGAGGAGAGCTGGAACTTGTGGGTGAACAAAATGAGTCGCACGGCCGAAGTTTCCCGGTGCCCAGCTCTCTGAATACCTGCTTCAGTCTGCGGTGTAGTACAGCTCGAGGTAATGCGTTGTGGAGAACCTTGGTTGAGAAGATAAGGCACTCTGCATATATTTATTTAACTTAATAAAATGAATTTATTTTAGGAAGCTGAAAAATAAGAAACTTTTATATATCTGCAAAAATGCCTTTAGGCTTTTTTCCTTTAAAAAAAAATACAGAAGCATGTTGGTTCTGACTCTTTTTTTAAAGTAGGAAAAAATAAGAAAATGAAATATATTTTCAGATTACTTTATACAACCATACACTTATTTTCCTTTTATGAAACATTTTGGTGGCTTTCGAGATGAATGTGTTGTCAGATTTTCACTAGAGAATAATTACCAGGCAATGGACAACTGCTGAGGGAAGCTGTTAATCAGAGAGTGTATATGAAGTGCCAAGACACGACTTTCTTTTCCTTGGTTGACATTTAAGCCTCATGAAATCTGTCCTGCCATGTTGCATGAGGGTGAGCTGACTAACTCCCTTACAGTTAGATTCTGGTGTAACTGTAGAAGAATTGTTTGGTATTTCTGCCCTTTTTTTTTTTTTTCAGACATTAAAAAAAAATATTTAATGAGTTAGCGATTTGGTAACAAAAGAATAATACAATGTAGTAATTTTAAGTGAATTTTTATACTTATGCTGAATTAAATTGGCTTTTTTTTTTTTTGCTGGAGTTGACTGAAATTTAGCATCTGTCTTTTAGGACTACATAGTGAAGTAAGAGATACTAAATTGTCCCTGTGCCTCCTTACCTTGGGGTATAAGTTCCACTGTGTTGCTGTCACTTCTTTAATCTGTTTTCCTAAGGAAGGGAGGCCTGTGTGACAAAACTGGACGGTTTGGTTTTTTTTTTTTTCCTTTCCACCTTAATTATATTTAAGATCTTTACTTTCCTGACCTGATTTGACCTCGGGCATCAGGTTTCGAAGTTAAATGAATTCTTATAAATTTTGTTTAAAGATGAGACAACCCCTCACCCCTAAAACCAACATCCCCACAAAAACCCTAGGCAGGAAAGAGGAGTGTTATTAAACTCCGTCAGCCAGGGAAAGGAATGTAATATGCTTCCTCCTTTTGAACACCAAAGTCTCTGCACTTCATTGGCTCAACTGCTCATGGAGAGGTCTTGCTTGCCTTGCATTTTGCAAACAAAAATCTCTTTGAATGGAAAGGAATTCTTTACATGATAGTGCTCTCTATATATGTATGCAGCTCTGAGTTTTGCAAGCTTAAGATGAGTAACTAAAACGTTTAGAATCAATGTTTCCTGTACTGCGCACCACTTTAAAAGGTATTAACAAGTCTAAAGTGTATCCCTTGGTTATAGAATACAGTCGTTGTGAAGAGATGTCTGTCTATCTACTGGTATTTTCATTTACCGGATAAAATCAAACTGTTTCAGTTGAGAGAGAAAATAATGTTGTTCACAGTAAGTTACTCTTGTAACAGAAATTCTAGCACAAACAGTGTTGGCCTTTTTTGTCTTCAGAATGATTGAGGAGAGTGGGAAGAGGAGGAGGACAATGGCAGAGAAGAGACAGCTGTTCATGGAAATGAGTAAGTATGAGATTTGAAGACATAATGTCATTTATTCTTCACTGGGAGCTTTGCTTTGATAGTTTTACCAGATCATTTACATCTTGTTTCCACAAGCCCATTGCCTCATCTAGTGAAAAGCATCCTGGGTGCTGGTCAGGAGGAGAATACGAGTAGGTCACAATTGCCTGAAAGGTCATTCATTTCTAGGTTTTGTGAAGCTCCTTTTTTAAGGAACATTCACATTTCTCATACATGGCAATATCTAAAGTTTGTGGACAACTAGTAAAATAAATAATGACAAGAGACAGGTTACCTTTTAGCTTAAAAAAAACCAACTTTTTTTTTGAATTACACCACAATGCTAGTGTGACTCAGAAGAGAAACGGTTTGAGGGGCTTAAGGGACTGGTTTTTGTACAGGACCATTCTCTGAAAGAGGGGTTGTAATTGTTACTAGAAATCAAATGCCTGTCCAGAGATAATATTTAAAGGAATGATACATAGCCTTTAAAAAAATTATATGCAGTTTGAAATAAAAGATTGTGTATTTGCATGTCATCATGTTATTTTACTTTCCTCTGGGGACACAGGACTGAATGAAATGCCTAGATCAGGCAAGCATGTCCTGTAATTCCATTTATAGGCTGATGAAGACCTGTCTCAAAACAATAGTTTATTTGTGCTATTTTGTTGAAGGGATTCCAGAGTAACATTCTTACTGTGGTTATAAGCATCTTATAAGTTCAGGAACAGTTTCATTCCTGGGTAATTTATATCTGCTTCCTCTCGTGCCTTGGATAGTATTTCTCTACACCTTCCCGGCTTGCTTTGCGTTTGAGTTTATAGTCACGTCCCTTTTGGCTTGTTCAACATATGGCGCAAGCGAACTCCTGCGGTCTCCCTGCTGTACACCTCATCTCCTGCTGTTCTCTGCCTCTGTTCAGTTTTAGTTGAGCGAAGGTGACTGAATTGTGGGTGATATCCTGGATGAAATCTCATTAGAACCTTTTAAAATGACAATAGTACTTCTCCACTAGAACTGCTTTGACTGCTATATCAGAGTATTACATTTGTCTCCTGACTTTAAAGTGCTGTAGTCATCTTGTGATCATTTTGTGCAGAAATTGTCTTGCTAGTTTTTAGCTTTGACTGAATGGTTAAAAATACTCAGATTTCTTCTGACTGTCTGCATACAAGGTGTCACTTTTTGAGGCTGTGGTTCTGGCTGTTCATTATCAGTGAAAGTGCCGGTGTACAGACATTCTGAACTGCCTTTCTCTGTAAGGCGCTCTAGCATAGTAGTATAAGAAATCTGAGGTCCTCAAGCTTCACCTGTCCTCTGGTGGAGTATTTCACTGTAAAGCAAACACATAAATGTTTTCCTTTCTAGGTGAGCTGCATACACAGAGTAGATATGCAATGTGTAAAATTTATGCTTTCAGTGACCATTTGTTGTTGGTCAACATACAAATTTGCTGAAGTGTTTAGATAATTGCTCATGTGAGAAAAGAGGAGACCTTGGCATTCACCTGCACTGGACATGCTACCCAAGGATGTTTGTGTTGGTTTTGTAGTACTTGGGGAGCTGTCTGACAGACAAGAATTCTGTGCAAGCTATTCTGATTTCTCTGAACTGCAGAATACATAGGGAGTTTATCTTATGGAAGAGTATGAAGAAGATGGAGCCAGACTTTTCTCAGCCCAGTGGCAGGGTCCAAGGCAACAGGTGTTAAAGAAATCTCTTTACCCTAGATCTCCCATAGCAGAGTCTCAGACGTCTGATCTTAGAAAAATAATTTATTTGGATGGTACAGCAGAATGAGAGCTCAGGCTGGGTGCCTCCGGGGAGGGACCTTGAAACAAAGAAAGCCTGGACTTTTAAACCCTTACAATCTATATACCTCTTCTCCATGCGCCCTTCATGTGCCTTTTGGCCCAGTGCTCAGTCTCTTCATGTGCTGTTCACGCACCTCTTGGTCCAATGGTAATGTGTGATCTGTGGGCTCGATTGTTTCCCTTTGGTTCTCGGCCTCCGGACTCCTGACAGACCATTTGTTGTCCTTATCTGGATGGTTTGCAGCTTCTGCTGATGAAGTTTCCTCCTTATCTTCTTCAAGGTCCCCCCATAGCCAAGCAGCCAGGTCAGGATGAGTTTATGATACGCAACCTGGAATTCCTTCTCCTGCTAACTAATGCTAAGTGAAGTTATTCAGACAAAAGAATACATTTAAAAGAATAGAGTATAATTAAAAAGTTAGATTGATTCAAGTTATTCTGTGACAATGGGCACAAACTGAAACACAGCAAATTCCATCTGAATGTGAGGTAAAAAAACATTTTTACTGTGAGGGTGGGTGAGCACTGGGAGAGCTTGCCAAGTGAAGTTCTGGAGTCTCCATCCTTGCAGATATTCAAAACTTGGCTGAATACAGTCTTGGGCAAATTGCTGTGGCTGCCCCTGTTGAGCAGGGAGGTTGGACTAGGTGTTCTCCAGCAGCCCCTTCCAGCCTCAACTGTTCTGTGCTTCTGAGCTGTATAGATTGTCTTGAAAACACATCCCATTTTATCTTCAGGTAGTTCGGAAGAATGAACTTGTTGAAGCTTTTGTGGTAATGTGGCACAGGAAGATAAGAACAGAAAATGGACGCCTTTTTGTTTTTGCATGTAGCTGTTAAATGACCTTTATATAGATATATTAAAAATATACATACAAGTATATTGTAGATACATTTATATACATATATTTTATGTAGACAAAGCATTTTGTGAAGACTCAGCCTGTGAAAGTGCTTTCTGTGGTTTGAAACATATGCATCCTAATTGAGAGTTTTGATATGAAAGTATGCACCCTAACTGAGAGTTTTGAAAGAATATTGCATAGAAAATACAAAGTTAACTATTTTGTTGTAGCCTTGGATCTGAATACTCCAGCTTAAGTTACCTGGCCAAGCACTTTCCTGAAATATATCAGAGACTAGTTTTCTAAAGATGATAGTGTGAAATAATCCACTCAAATTTGTTGCGCCATCCAATGAAGCAGAATGCTCCTCAGATGTTGGCTAGTCTAGTGCCATGCTGAGGTGAGCTGTCCTGGGGGACCTTGGACTGGGAAATCAGTCAGCCTCCTCACTGGGCTTACAAGAACCTGTCCACCTCCTGTTCTACACCAGTGATGAAGGGAAACGATCCTTGCGTGTCACTTCCAAGACCAAGCAGATGCTTTGGCCTGTGTACAGCTGCTTTGGCATTGTATTTGCAAAATTGTAGTGTAATATTTAAAAGACAAGATCTTAAGTTTGCAACTGTGAGTCAGTGGGTATATACACAAAGGGAATTCAAATGAGGTATTTGCAAGTTGGTTTCTGAATTCGGAATGTAGGAGGGAGTAATTTATCACCTTTGAGCAAGATTCCTTGATACAGCAATTGGATACCTTCTTCAGGAGGATGTGAGATTTTTTGGTTTTGTTTTTAAGTATCTTTTAGAAGTCTGGATTCTGTAAGTCAGTTATCCCTGTTTCTCAGTTCTCTATTCATCTAGGCTCTGGCTTTTGAGAGAAGTATGGAAGACTGCAGCAGATCCTGCATTTACGCACTCCCGTGAGAATACCAAAGGCACAGGAGCCATGTGTATCCATGCCATTGCTCACGTGCGACTGGGTTGTTTCAGACCACACCTTAGAACTATATCGATTGTAGGACATAGCTGCTAATGCTGTTGAAATGTGAGCCATTTAAAAGGCATTTTGGTTTATGATTAATGCGATTTTCAAGACTTGCTGGCTGCTTCCAAATTTAAGTCCAGTATTGATCATTTTAAAACAGTATTGTTTATTGTCCCCATATCATTTATCATCTCATTTGATCAGGACAGGAGGTACACAGGTCTGTTTGGCAGAGTGTTAACACAGCTTTCTGAAATTGCCCAGGTTTGTAATGTTCAGAGTAATGCTGGAACTGGTAGATGTGGTACAGTCTAGTGATAGATAATAGCATTCAAATCTTTTGTGTTGCAGTATTGTTTGAAGGTAGAACACTTACACGTCTAGAAGTGGGAGGTTGTTGGTGAAGATAAGATTTTTTTTTCCTATGCTTTTTCTTCTGCTTCTTACCTGGTTTGGATCCGTCTCAGAGACCAAAAACATGCTTCTGATGGGGCTGCAATGCAGATGGTGGTAGGAGTACCAACCGCCCTCTTTCTTTGTCTCTTATCTTTTGTGTGCATGTCTTCCAACATCTGTGCAGTCCTCTTACCCACTCACCACTTAATTCTTGCTTCCTTTTAAGATACTCATATCAGTCTCAAACTTGGGTCAGTTTATAATACACTGCTGAAAGTTACTTTACCATGAGATACTTAATGAAGCTCATACCATTTTTGAAGTAATTCTCTAGGATAAGCTGAATGTTATAGAGGAAAGAAAAACACAAACTTTTTTTTTATTCATAGGAGCACAGAATTTTGATGTCATCAGACTTTCAACGTATCGAACAGCCTGTAAACTGCGGTTTGTACAAAAAAGATGTAATCGTAAGTTATAATTGCTCTTTATCTTAAAAAAATTTCTTATGCATGATTGTTTTGAATATTCTACCCATGTGAATTTTAAATGCAGCAAGAGTAAGCAAACATTTTATCAGGCAACAGTAGCTGTTACTTAAACTAAACAGAGATTAAAGAGATAATTAAAAAGAGGCAGCAATCTTTGTCCAATACTCTATAATATCTTCAGTTTTATTCTTTAATGTTTCAAAAATTTAAAACCTATGGGCCAGCTTGACATACTTCAGTTGCCTGAAGTGTTGGATGCAGGCAGTCTCAAGCTGTTTGAGCTCCTGTTCCATCATGGTGTGCCACAAACCACCTGACAACTAGGCACAGGTATGAGTTTGGTGATGCATAATACAGTCACTAGCCTGAAAGTGACTGGATCTGATCATGGTGGCATATATGAACATAAAGAATTCTTTAAGTTTATACCATACTAGTCAGTGTAAGTTTTCTCGATCTCTTCTGTGGTCATTTGACCTGGGATAGCTCACCAAAGCAAAGATTAATCCAAGGGCGAATAGGTGATACTACTTTGCATTCTGCTACCAGTTTTGAATTGGACAAAGCAAAAAGTGGAGCAGCCTAACGTACGCAAGAACGGGTGCTTCCTTCCAGTGGAGTGGAATTAGTGTGCGTCTGGTGTGGAAGAGGACAGGAGAACAGCTGAGGAGCCCTGTAGAGAGCATGTGCATCTGCACACTGCAAATTGTAGCTCCTTGATAGCGCAGCTGACCCCGGGATGTGTGTCTCTTGGGGCTCTCGTGGCACTACCTGCAGTGCCTTTAGTTTGATGAATGGCTTACAGCTTTTTCATTCCTGTGGAAAAGTGTTAGTTCTTGTCTGTAATTCATGCTTTTGAATTAAAAATCTCTCTTAATCAGTAGAGGTATTAAGAATTGGTAATTACAGTACATTGCACACTTTGGGCCCGGATCACTGGTGCTATGCATATGCCTTGAGTAACCTTTCCCATACGTGTATGTATAGATGAGGCTGTGCGTTTCTGATCTTTGTCTGGACCACAGGGTGATCCAGGGGCATATGCTTGGTGTGAACATGTAGCTTGGCTTTTATCATTGTGTGGTTTTTAAGTGAGAAGTATAAAGAGGAGTTTTATGTAAGAAATGTTGAACATCACATTCTTACTTCAGACTTTCTTATTAGTTAAGGAAGATAACAAAAGTTGTGAAGTTAGCAAATAAGTGTCCTTTGTAATGGTTGGATCACATTCAGTTTGGACTGAGGGTTACTGTTGATCCTTAGATGTCTTCTCCCACTATCGTGCATACCTTTCAAGCTTTGAAACGTTTTAAAATATTATTTAATGTGGTTCTGCAGATCACTTACTGTGGTTTTGGAAAACTCTTTCTCTACGTTGTTAACACTTCTTAGATATGCACTAAGATATGGCAGGGTAATTTAGGGGAACGCTTTGGAGTTCTAGGCCTGTGTTCACAAAGTATTATGCTCTGGACTTGGCAGCTGGATCAACTGGAAACAGTCGTAGTTTAACTGGAACATCAAGTTCCTCCTTCAATACTCAACTACTAGTCAGCATGAGAGTGTTCAAAATTATTGTAACCAATTTGTAGTGGATTTAGAATATGGCTGATATCTTTCTCAAATGAAAATACCTAACTCTGCTAAAATGCACTGCATGATGATGGAAGGTCGCTTTTCTCCTTTATGCTGTTTTTCTGTCAGAGCACCCAGATGTTGAACGGTGGAATAAAAGGCACACAAGATGTCTGGGCACTGCTTTGTTACTTTAAACTGGCTGACAGGAACTATGAGTATGAATATCAACAGTCTGTCTCTCACTTTGAATACAAATAAATAACTGTTCATTCCAAAATAAAAGCTAACATAGCGTTCAGAAACAGTACCATAAAATTAAGCTTGCGTGCATTACAGAATAGAAGTTAATTTTTTTTCCTTTATTTTTAGTTCATCTTGTTGATATCTGGAATATGATTGAAGCCTTCCGAGATAATGGCCTTAACACTTTGGATCATAACACAGAGATCAACGTGTCTCGACTAGAAACAATCATTTCATCCATCTACTACCAGCTAAACAAACGCCTTCCTTCTACTCACCAAATCAGTGTAGAGCAATCCATCAGCCTCCTCCTCAACTTCATGATAGCAGCATATGACAGGCTAGTAACTCCTCTAGTTGTATTCTTAAACTAATTTTCTCTTTTAGTTAGATGAATGCAGCCAACAACTGCATGAGTCTCTGGCAAACTGTCCGCATGCTATTTCTGAAATTGTGTGTTGCACATACACACACATATATTTAATATCATAGTAGTGCCTGCAGAGATTTACATTGCCACAGCAGCAATGCTTTGTCTTAAAAATTGCTTTCTTAAGAAGGATGAGTTAGTCCCTTCTGGAACTTGCCGACTGCTGTAAGCCATGTATCTGAATTGAAGATGAAGTGAAACTGTGTTCTGCAGACTGTGATAGAGCATAATGTTAACCTAATGGTGGTATAGCACTGTTTTAAAAAGTGAAAGTGTTTTACTGAATCTTGATCAACAAGACCATTTTATAATGCTACCTTGTTTTGACAGTCACCTTGCATCCCATTCTAACATGCTGTGACCCCATAAAGGCTAATTCTCATTTCCTGGCTGGAAGAAGCTTTATTTCTTGTTCAGGGTACTGTCTAGGCATTTCCTTGTGTCCAGTTTTATGAGTTTCTTTCACAGCCTCTTTCTTCAGGATTTGGTCTCCTAATCTTCTTGAGTAGATGTGCCTCTGTGGGTTCTCTGAATAGCAACTGCAGATCTTTTACTGTTGTTTAGAACTTCTTTTTGCCTTATCTTTCTCAGAGTCAGCTATTATTTCAGTCTTACCTTCCTTCTGCATTTGCCCTCTCTCCTAGCAGTAGAGAACTGCTTGCAGCCAGGACGCTGTCAGAGACTGAGGAGTTTTACCCAAGACAATCTGCAAGCAGTGAATATGCCAAATAGTTGTTCTGTTTGTAATGTCCAGACTTTGATCCTTTCCCAATGTGATTTCTTCTTATTGTCACCAAACAGAAGCTAGGTTTCCCCTTCTCAAAAAGTCCAAGACTTCAGAACAATTGCTGTCTCACTAAGGACAGATAAAACCAACATAGAGCTCAGAGCAGGAAGACTGCTATGACAACAGAATCAAATGTGTATTTTTCTGTTTAGTTCTGATTTGGTATTAGTTGTGAGACAAGCTGTGAGGGATAGCTGATGGTTTTAGTTATTCTGAGACAGATCACACTAGAAAATAGAGAATTTAAAAACAGAAATGGTCATGTTTTGGGGAGCTGGCTCAAAAGATTGAGGCTTTGGTTAGAGATATGTTTTTCTCGCCCACTGCCCCCAGCCCTGCAAGTTCTGCCTCTTCTGGAACCCAAGCATCATACTTGATCCCAGCAGTGTCCAACAGCTTCTCTTTAGCTTCCTCTATCTGGCACATGGAATTGAGAGAGAAGCTGGGATGCTGTGCTGCATTGTGCAGTGGGAAGAGCAAAGAATGAGAAGAGAGGCAGGGATGAGGCTCGCTCTCCAGGAGTTCATCAACATGGCAGACATTTATTTTTTTTAAAAAAGTACACATCTGCACTGGAATTGCATCATTGGGGTAGCTGTGTGGTTGCTTCAATGCACATAGTGCAGTAGCTTCTTACAACGTGGTGCTGGTGGTAACATCACAGTGTCATTAGCATTCCACCAAACAGGAACAGGAATCAAAGATGTGACTAACGTCTTCCCCATGGAAATATTTAAGTTAGAGCTTATGTTAGGTAAGTATGAAAAACACTCACAATGAATGCTTCACTGGGACCCATAGAACAACACTGATCGTGGTGCAGACACAATGGCTCACGCTGCATTGGTGGTGAGTTGTGAGGAGGAACGACTGTGGTGTGATGTTCTTCGCTGCTTTCTTCCACAGAACTTTGCATGAGCGTTTGACAGTTTGTTCCTGGTCTATTTTTCCCATAACCTGTCATGGCTTTCCAAAGTACCCCACCTGTTCATTACTGGCACCCCAGAGTAACAGCTCATTCCCTGACCCCATTTAACTGTGAGCAGTCAGTTTCTTATTTCATGATTTCTAGTAATCGCATTTAATTTGACAGTGGGTTTAGTTGCTCCAACTTCTTTTTTTCTTTTTAAACTGTAGGTATCAAACCACACTGTATGCTGGTAATAAAGCAGTGTGCAATAAGGGGGAGGGAGAGGATGACCAACAAACAAGTGAGGAAGTGAGTTGGTGAGCAAAGTGTGATGTGATCAGGAGGAACCTCATAACCAGCACAGCAGAGCTGGAAGGGGCTCACTTCAAGCATATGCATATACGTAAGGAAATGCCTGCAGATCAGTGTTATGCAGAAAGCTCTCATGCCTTTTCTGGGAAATGAGCGTGACTGGGCGCCTCTCTGAAGTGGCTGTATGCTATTGGGTGCCGCATGGGGAGCAAACAGGAGGGATGAGAGGTCCGATTCCTCTAGGGAGGATTCAGTGAGAGAGCTGACACAACCGGAGTGCTGCACTCTGTTCTTTAGGAGGGACGGACAAGGAGCGGGAGTTGCCCTTTACGTGAGAGCGCGGCTGGAGTGCATGGAGCTCTGCCTGGGGACGGATGATGAGTCAGCTGGGAGGTTGAGTCAAGCTTAGTGGGCAGACTGACATGGACATCATTGCTGTGGGCGTCTGCCGCAGACCGCCTGGTTAGGAAGATGTAGAGGATGAGGCTTTCTTCAGACAACTGGAAGGAACCTCATGTACATAGGTCCACTCTTTTTTAAACAAGTCCCCTGGTTCTGTTTCCAGTCCTGAGAACTCCTGGTTGTTACAGAAGTTTCAAAATCATACTGAAAGTTTTGCCCTTTTTTTGTTTTGATAGGGAATTCAGCAGATTGAACAGCATTGGTACAAAACTCAATTTTGATGTCAAGTTGCTTAATAACTACACCTCTACCAGATTGCAGGTGGAGGAGTTCTGGGTTTTGTCTTGGATTAATAAACTAAACAGAATGTCAGCAGAAGCAGGCCTAATATCTGAAGGCATCATAAGGTACTTTGCAAGGATAAGTTTGTGTCCTGTGAGGAGATATTGATGGCTTTAGTCACTTGTTTTTTCTGGAAATTAATTAAAAACTGAACTCTCTTTTGAGAGAAAATGAATGTCTATTAAAAAGGGGGAGAGGGGCTGAGACTATAACTTAAGGAGATTTGAATTAGCTAGTAAGATTTGCTCAGGTAAGAGTGGAGGTCAAGGCTTGAAGAGGGTGAACTCTTCAGACAACCAATTTCAGATGTAGTCAAGTCTTTATTTTTTTTTTCTACACACAAGTGTAGAAATAAGTAGGAGTAAGTGCCAACTTATTCCTTTGAGAAAGCTATTTAAGAGAAAAGACAGAAACAAAATAGGATAATTGAGATCTTTACCTTGTTGTTAACTTTATAGTCTTCATATAGCTTGAAATAAATATCTAATGTGTTTAGTTTTCTCCCTTTGTTTAGTTTCTTCAAACAGCGGTTAAAAGGGTGCTGGATATCAGCAAAGTGATGGCCTTTGAATCGCCATTCCTCTTCACGCATCTTCCTGCAGTTGTAGCTCTAGGAGAGATTGCCTGTCTTCTGTAGAGGGAATGTTTGAAAGATACTCTGAGTCTGTTAGAGAAGTAGCATACCATATTTCGGGTACTTCTCAGCCTGAGAAAGGTTGAGAGCCCTTACCTCACCACGGAGTGTGAAATGTTACCAGAAGATAATATTTGCATATTAACTCTGAATGTAAAAGGGGAAAAAGGGTTATTTAGTTAGTTCCTGATGTCTCCATATGGTTGCACGTCTGTCATTGACATTAGACCTTGTCACTACTTCAATACCATGAGCCAATATTTACTTTGAATAATTCTACTCTTAACACTTTCCAAGTACCAGTTGTTCTAGTGCAAATAGTAAATATGTATCTTATTACCACTGAGAAGTATGCTAGAGTTTTTCTAGAGCTCTTCCAATATTCATCATGTATTTTCCCCATCATCGTATTTTCTGTGATAGTACAATTATCTGTCCAATACATTTAATTAGTTACTTGAACTTATTTTAATTCTTTTTCTCATTTTATATGTGACTTCAGCTTTCTTGGTGGTTTATCAGTGTGTACCACTGTTGCTGTTTATAGTTAAGGAAAATAACTCAGTATATTTGTTTGGAATTCTGAGCAATTTATTGCCAACAGCTTTTACCCACATTTACACACATTTCTTTTGCCCTGTGCACCACTAAACCAACCTTCAACCAACTTCACAGTAACAGTGGATTTACACAGAGATTGCCGCACTGTGGCCATCTTAATATTATATATTGGAGATTCTCTGACTCCTGTCTTTATTACTATGAAAGAGAGAGAAAGTCGGGAGACAGGGAGGTGGGATGCATGCCCTCTGGGCCAGCACTAAGCTGGGAGAAACTGTTACTGGTATCAGCTGTGCTGTGCTTTAACTCAGCAAGCTGCCTTCTGTGTTTCTGGTGACTTAATTCCCTCATCATTTCATCCTTATCTTTCTTTCTGCTAACAGGAATAATACACATTGCTGTTTCTACATGTTGTACCATGCTGGATGGGCTGCTTCATACTTTCCATGGAGACCAATCAATTTTCTCTTGCTGATGCTAGAAGGCGATTCTGCAAATATGCTATCAGTTCTGATAGCACATCAGCTTTATTAACTTAACTTAGAATAAAATGTTGTTCACATTATTCCTGTTCTATGTGGTGTATTCAGGATATCGGACAAATTCTCCATTAGCTATCAATTACTGTACTGTTCTTAGAATGAAATGTGTATTTGAACATCAGAGCTTAAATCAAGGAGTAAAAGTTTAAAGCAACTAACAAAGGGTAGCAGAGGAAAAAATGAAATGTTTTACAGGGAACAAACGTATTTTAATGAAAAAAAATAACATGATCTTTTTTTTAATAGGACAGTTATGGGATGAACAAGACAAATAGCAGTCTCTTTATCCGTGCTTTTTTCATAATTCTGCAAGAAAATTTGATTGTGACTAGATGTTTGTTAATTCTTCCAATATATTAAAAATGATAGTGTTATCACTGTTTTAATGTTATATTAAATAGTTTTGACAGATATTAGTAGTTAGTGGAAGTCATTTATGCATTTCCTTCCTAGGCTTCAAGTAATTCTGTTAGTTGTCATGTTATGTAGTAATTACTTACCATGTTGGGTTTTTTTCACAGTGAGGGCCGTGGGAAGTTGACGGTATTTTCAGTGAAAGCTATGTTAGCAACAATGTGTGGCGGTAAAATACTGGACAAACTAAGATGTAAGTATTTTCAAGCAAATCAAACCATTTAATGAAATACTTTGTTTCTGTTACTGGCCACATATGTTTTATTGTATTAAGTTCTGAAAGCTAACTTTTTTGCTTATTTAGTGATCTTTCTACTGAAATGAGGCTTGCTATATTAATGTTTTTGTTGCACATGCCATCTGCTGGCCATGAACCATATGGAGTTTGTCACTGAGTAGGCTACACAAGTCCATTTGTTCATTTTGAAATGCTTGGGCACTTCTTTAAATGTAAAACTTCAGGTCTGATTTTTCTAGTCATGTCTAGTAGTAATGTTAAATTTGTTGCCATTTCCCCTGTTTTGAGGATTTTGGCGGACTTCTGTATATCTTCCACTTCATCTGAGGTGTTCTCTGCATCTTCTTGTTCCGTAACTCCAACTTCTCAGTTCTTACTTTTTAACTTTTTTTATTCTCATCAATCTTACTTCCTTTTTTTTTCTTGTTTCCATGAGCCTTCTGCCATATCAGTAGAGAATCAGTGATATCCATAAACGCTGTTTTTGTCCTTTAGTAGTAATTCTTGTTGTTCTGTCTGTCTTAGTGGCAAGGTGTACTGTTGTTATGGGTATTTTGTCTTTTCATTTCCACCCTGAAAAGCTGGGAAGTTAATCTTACTGTCAGTGCCAGATTTTACTGTTCAGGTCTTGTAATTTTTACCTCACCCTAAATAGCTTTATTGAAAGCTGTCTTGTAATAATTCACTCCTCCTAATCTCCATGGTTGTCATTCACTGTAAATAATTCTTTAGACTTTTCTACATCATTAAGCCTTCTTTATTATATTTGCTTTAAAACTAGCAACATGAAATACAAGTCTGCTGAATTAAACTACATGACAAGGTCTGGAAAATAAATGGTGAGAAATCATTGCATGCAGGTATTTATATTAAGGCTGCACATGTTTCAGTGCCAGGAAATGCTGGTTTTTTATCTGGTAGTAACTATAAAAGTCTCTGATTAAAAACAAAGCTGCAGGTGACTAAAGATTAGTGTTAATGGGGACAGGCGTATACGATGAGGATATGTAAGACTTCTTAAGCATCTTTAAGAAGTGCATTACCTCTATAAAACATGCAAGATCAAATACTGGGAGAAAAAGATAGAGACTGTATCTCCTCAGTAAAAGATTACATTTTGGATTTAATTGGGATAAGATGTGAGGAGGGTACGGTAGATAAGCAGTTCAGCACAGGCCTGGGACAGCAAAGGAGCATTATTTCTAGAATTAGCAAGACAATACTGAAGCCCATCAAGAAAATGGCAATGTGACCTTTTAGTGGAAAAGGCAATTAACTACTGAAATGAAATGTTATAGGAATCAGTAAAATTTTGATGTTTTCAGACAAAGACCCAGATAACTTCCAGAATGTTATATTAAGCCTCAAGTTATTGATTCAAAAGATGGCTAGTTAAGATGCTTTCACCTTAAGGACACCTCATTTAAGAGTCCTATTTAACAGGTGTGTCTAGTCTTAAAACTTAGAATTTATGCTTTTAATGTACTGTTCTCTCTCTCTGTCTTTTCATAACGTCTGCTTTTCTTCATAGCTTCCTTTTTTTTTCCTCATTCTGTTGGCTTCCGTTTCATTTGCCACGGTAACTTTCTTCATTATAAAAATTCTTAGCTGATGTTCATACACATTGGAGGAAAGGCCTTTGACTACTTTCACTAAATAGTTCTGCTTATAGCTTTGTTATATTCTGGTTGTCAAGCCTTTTACTTTTTCTTGTTATCTTTTGAGCTGACCTTTAGATTGCATTATAGTTCTGGGATCTTTCCTCCAGTATCTGCCGTCCCTTTTTTCTTGGTCCACTTTTTGGACATGGAGCGTCATTTTCAAAGAGCACATGACTTTGTATTTGATATGTTTGGACAGTAGTGCTTCTGGGTTTTTTTAATTCAGTGTTAAAACCCAGTTCCTCTCCTTGCCTTTTCAGTATGTTGTTCACACTGACTTCCCACCATTTGATGTTTCTGGACTAGTTCTTGTGACAGAGTACTAACTGTTGAGCACACCTATTTAAAACCTGGTTTTGGTGAGGGTTTTTTTTTGTTGCTGTTCTGTCAGGTATAATATCTTACGAGTTAACTGAGAAAGAAAAGTTTCTTTATCTGTAACAGTAATACTGATTTACCACTGCTTTGTATGGTCATGGCACTTTCTTTGCATGCCCCATCTGCTGTGGACACTCCCCTGTCACTTCTGGGTACTCCTCTGTCCCCTCAGGCACTTCTTGTTGTTTCTGCTTAGTTGGAGAGAAAGTTAAAGGCTGCACGCACCTCACTCTTACTCTCTAAAATGCTGACAGTGCCATGTGCAAGGTTAGATACAGAGGCAGAGTCTCTGCACATGGTTAACAAGGTTGTCCAAGAAAAGGGGATTTTGGCTAATTTAGAATCGAGATTTTAGGACTATAGGAAATCTGTGCAGGAGGGAAAAGCTTTCTCTAAACTAGGATAGAATTAGGCTGTTGACTTTTCAGAAAAGGTCATAGGACAGCTTTCTGTGGAATATGGGAGAAAATCTGAGATTCAGGATAGTAGGTTCTTGTAAATCTTCTGAGGGCAGAGGAGAAGAGAGGAAGTGTGTTGTATTGTTAGCGGAAGTGTCTGAGTATCACCAGAACTCAAAAAAGAAAGTAATAAAATAGCTGAACTATGAACTGTTGGTTACCTGCCTTTCTGAAAACTTTCTAAGGGACAAGGGAATGGGAAGAAGAAAATGTTATGTGAAGTTTGGGAGGTGAGATGTGTGGATCCACAAGCCCTTATACCTGGCACGTGTTCTGGGCAAACTGCTGGTAATAAAGAATAGAATTTGTTAATGCATGGATAAATGAGATTTTATTGTTGAGGGAAATGGTTTTTTTTTTGTGAAGGGATGCCTTATAAAACCACAGAAGTTTATTAAAGGAGGCAAAAAAAAAAGATGGACAAAGGAGTTCTGGCTGATACAGACTTCTTGGATTTATGAAAGGCACTCAAGAAGGTCCCTTAACAAATGCTTAAAGACATTAAGTTCGATGAAATGGATGAAAGTTGGGGTCTTTGCAGGTAGAAGATTGGCTGAAAGGAACCAAAAGAGAGCAATAAAGAACTTTTTTGTATATTGAGATTGGTGGATAGTGCTGACCTAAACTGGTTTTAACACTGTCATAAATGATCTGGAAAAATACAATGAAAGGTGACAATTTGGTACAAAGTAAATCAGTGTAGTAAGAGCAAAAATAGACTGAAGAGTTGTAGTGTCATCTGACGACACTGAGTAACTGTGAAATAAAATGGTAGGTGAAATTCAGTGTGAATGTATGTAAAGCGTTGCATGTTGGAGGAGTGAAGTGTAATCCTAATGTGATGCACAGAAAGGTGAGCTGAGAAAGTTGTTGCTCATATGAGAGATTTTGGAGCTATACTTCTGTGAAGATGTTGATGCTCTGTTTAGTAATGGCTAAAACCATATGAAATGTTACAGAGGGGAAGGATGTGAACAACAAAGTGGAGAGGTAAAGGCACTGTATAAATCCATGGTGTCTTTATGCTTTGAACGAGTGCTGCTCTAGTACCCCTGTCTAGTACTCTGCCCTTTCCAGTTCTGATACTGAGCCAGCAGTGTGCCCAGGTGGCCAAGAAGGCCAACAGCATCCTAGCCTGTATCAGCAATAGTGTGGCCAGCAGGACGGGGGCAGGGATCGTCCCCCTGTACTCGGCACTGGTGAGGCTGCACCTCAAGTGCTGTGTTGAGTTTTGGGCCCCTCACCACCAGAAGGACATTGAGGTGCTGAAGTGAGTCCAGAGAAGGGCAACAAAGCTGGTGAAGTGTCTGGAGAACAGGTGTTATGAGGAGCGGCTGAGGGAGCTGGGGGGGTTTAGTCTGGACAATAGAAGGCTGACGGGAGACCTGATTGTCCTCTACGACTACCTGAAAGGAGGATGTAGCCAGGTGGGGGTCGGTCTCTTTTCCCAAGTAACTAGTGAGAGGACAAGAGGAAACGGTCTCAAGGTGTGCCGGGGAGGTTCAGGTTGGATATTAGGAAGAATTTATTCGCTGTAAGAGTCGTTAAGCATTGGAACAGGCTGCCCAGGGAGGTGGTGGAGTCACCATCCCTGGAGGTGTTCAAAAAACGTTTAGACGTGGCACTTCAAGACATGGTTTAGTGGGTTTAGTGGGCGTGGTGACACTGGGTAGACGGTTGATGATCTTTGAGGTCTGTTCCAACCATAACGATTCTGTGATCTTTTCTGAGAAGAACAGCAGGGATGATCAAAGGTAGAGAAAGCTTTCTATACAAAGAACAACTAGATAGAGTAGGATTCTTCAACCTGGAAAGAAAAAATGGTGGTGAAAGAATACTGTTCTATAAAATCATGAGCAATGTGTTAGTGGTGAATAGAAAACAGCTGTTCCTTTCCCTTTCCAGCACAAGAACTAAAGGGCAGTAACTGAAATTAGCAGTGACAGATTGAAAAAACAAAAAAACAATACTTCTTTAAACTTTACCAAAGGATGTAGTTGATATCAAACATTTACACCACTTGATTACTCCTAGAACCAATTTCACTGAAGGCAAATTCAGCAAAGGTTGCTGTATGCAAAGATACTCGCGGTGAGTGGAGGAACGTTCTGGGGAATGTGCTTGCCTGAGCCATCTGCTGTTGGGATAAACAAACTTTTCATCTGCTCTGCCTCAGCTGTTCTCATTCTTTATTTCTTCTTCTGATCATTAGGGATATACTGTCCTGTTTTTTCCCTTTCCTGTCTTTCCCACCTGTCTCTGATTACTGACCCATTTCATCACCAAACTACTTCTGTTTCCAGCTTACTTGTTCCCCTGATTCCACCCCTACTCCTGCATTGCTTCCCCTCCCTGTCCTGAGCAGGCTCTCAGCTCTGGCTCAACTGGAACGCGAGGCTTTCAGGAAATCCTGGAAGCTGTACATTATTTTTTTCTCATATCATAATTTATATGAATGATAGTAACTTGGTCTCTGTACTTGCACATGTACAGGCTTACTTTTTTTAAATTCTGAAAATGTGAACAAATTGAGTGTTTTTCAGTCCGTACAGTGTCTGACAGCACATATGAAATGGTTCAGTGATACCACTTTGCTGTCTCTGGAAAAGATTGTTTCCTGTGACATGATAGTCCTTGCAAAGGAGTTCCTTTACGTGGTGTGCAAGGTAGGAGCTGTAAACCTAGCCTACTGCTATGGACTTTATGATTTTTGTCATAGCTTTTTAAGCCCAAGAAATGCCATATAAAAACGTCAAATTTTGTGGATTCGGATGACTTCATTTTGGCATTCAGATGCAGTCATTGTGAAGTAATTAGTGCTTCCATCCATTTCATTTCTGCGAGTACATTGCAAACAGAACTTCAAGTAAATCAAGATCCTGTTCATTTTAAGGGCTGGCTTCTCTAACGACTGGCTCTACCTGTGTGGTGTTCCTTGGCTCCCTTGCCTCACTAGCTCCTTGCTTCCTTTCGCCATCTGGCTCTGATAAGCCTTTAGTGCTTACTGAAGTTCACCCTAAATATTCATACAATAATGTCTGCTGAATACCACGTTTCACATAATAAAGGTCCTGAAAGTTAATCTGCTCTAGATGAGTTAGCCTGATTGTGGGGTTTTGATTTTGGGGAGAGGGTATTTTGGGTTTTGGAGGAGTGAGGATGAAAGGGGAGTTACTTGTTTTGGTCCCAATCAGTGGACCAAGTAGTAGCAGTAATAATACACGGTTTGTTGTGGTATCACATCTATTCAAACTGAACAAGCTCAGTGCATGGTTTTATATAGGCTTTCTTACATCTCATTTGTTTATAACAGATGTTAGGAGTTGCTACAACGTCTACTGATCTGATAGAGGTAAGGCTGCTGCAGTGTCATGTCCCCATTTCCGCAGTGGTGAAGGTAGGCGTGCATTCCCAGTAGGAACAAGCGCACACAGGTCAACACAGAAAGTACCCATATGAACAGGAACAGCACCAGTGACCTGATTCTGTTCCCCCCGTCTGCCTGGTGAGGATGAAAGCCTGTTAGTGGCATAAATATATACATATATGCACAAGCCTGTAAAACATGGATCTCTCCAGCGACTGGCGTTAGGTGCTCAGCTATCTGGTAGGTGGTTCTTGGAGGCTCTTAGATCCTCTGATCTCTCCAGTATCTGCCACAGACTTATGACCTTTATGATACCTAACTCAAACTCTAATCGCTAAATTTTCCTCCAAAAGCATCTTCATCATCTCCTTGTAGGTGTTTGGGTGGTGTTATTGGGTCTTCTCAGTGTCTTATCTTCTCCAGGCTGAACAATTGCTGTTTCCTCAGCCTGTCCTCATAGGTTAAGTGCTCCAGCATGCTGACCATCCTTGTAGTCCTCTACAGAGCTCACTTCAATTTATCTTTCATATTCTGTGTCTTTCATACTCTGTGATTCTCAACAGTTCTCTGATTCTGGAGGAGTCCCAAAATTGGACCCAGTACCTAGAAGAGGTCTAACAAGTGCTGAATAGAGGAGGATAATCACTTCCCTCTGCTAGCTGGGCTCCTGTTCATAGAGCCCAGGATGTTACTGGCCACCTTTGCTGCCAGAGCGTGCTGCTGGATCATGTTCAGTTTGTGACCTCAAAACCCGCACAGAACTTTCCAGCAGAGCAGCTCCCCAGCCAGGCAGTCCCCAGCCTGGATTGCTGCTAGAATCTCTTCCTTCCCATGGGCCTGACTTTGGATTTGTCTTTTGAATTTCATACAGTTCCTGCTAGCCCATTCTTCCAGCCAGTCTGGGTCCTGTGGGATGGCGGCCCTTGCCCTCAAGGATGTCACCTGGGCCACCCTGTTTGGCATCATCTGCAAACTCAACAAGAGTACATGCGCTCTGGCACCTCTCCCAGATCATTGATAGACATGTTGAGCAGGACATGTCCCAGGACAGTTTCCAGCAGTAGTCCACTTGCTATTGGCCTCCACGTAGAATTTGACTCATTATCCGCTGCCCTCCAAGCCTGATCATCCGGCCAGCTACTTGCCCATCTGGTTGTTTGTCCATGCAGACTGTGACATCCCCAGAGGGATACTGGAATGTTGTGGGGAAATAATAAGTAAAAAACCTTGCTTCAGTTGGGATGAATGATACCTACAAATTCAGTCATCTTGTCACAGACGACGATCGAACTGGTCATGTGTAATTTAGCCTCGGTAGATCTGTACTGACGGATCCCAGTCACCTTTTCTTTCATGTACGCAGGAATGTGCACCAAGATTTGCTACATGATTTTCCTGGGAACCAAAGTGGGGCTGACTGACCTGTATTTCCTTGGATTTCCCTTTTGACCTTAATATATACTGTGGATTAATGCCAAAAAACCTGCATGCACCCACCTCCTCCCCTCCACCACCACCCAAATGAAAAAGCACAGTCAAACCAATTCATCTGTGAAATTTATTTCCTTGGCTTTTACTGATATTAGACCTAGTATTTAACAAATATTTTATGAATTTGTACAATAAAAATTGACAACTTCATAGGAATTGAGAGACACAGGATACACCGAAGGTCAAGACCCTGGAAAATGAGAGTGCCAGGTTTTTGTTGCTTTGTTTTTAACTTAATCGGAGAAATGGTAGAGCCTTCAGCTGAAACTGTACAAAGCATCAGGCAAATGCCTTGATTGCAAAACACAGAACAGTCAATTTTGGCAGTTAAAAGCAACTGAAAAGAGGCTCTCGAGGGAACTGTTGGACTGGTTTAACAGATGATGTTATGAGTTCTGTTCTTAGTATAAAAGTTTTACTACAAACATTTGAAAAAAGGAAATAGTGAGTTGCACAAGTACCATTTTATGTTGGTATTTTGGGGACTGAGCAGTGTTTTTTGTAGTTCAAAATTTTTTTTATTCTCTCTGGTTTAAAAAAAATGTTTATAGCATAGTAGGATTGAACTGAAATTTTATGAGAATTAAAGTGTAATACCTTGTTATCAGAAACCATTAGCATATGCCTATTGTGACCCTGAGGTGAGCTCTTGAGAAATTACATTGTTAGCCTCTGTTTTGTTTGAGGTTTTCTCTTTGGGGGTAATTTACTGCCCTTTAAAAGGGCAGATGACTACATAATTATATCCTACTAATCTTTATCTTTTCCAATTTCACTGGTGATTTCCCATGTGGAAGTTCCCCGTGTAAATGAGATCAACTTTAGTTTGACTATAAAAATCACTTTTTTATGACTGCAAGATATAGGTTAGTGGCGTTTGGGGGTTTTTTATTTACCCTTGATATAGCCTGTTCTATCTTATCTCATTTTCAATTTATTTCCATAGCTTTAATTACTTTCTCTTTAAAATAGTTTAAATCTTACGTACTGTTCAGTTCAGATTAATAGACTGTATATACCCAGAAGACTTCTGTCCTTTTTTAAATACAAGTACTGTCGTGTTCCAGTCATGTTCTACCAGTCCCACCTTGACAGATTTATTACTCGACCTTCAGTTTTTGTGCATCTGCCAGTTCTGGAGTGATTCTGATCTGGAATGGATTAGGATTCTGGAAGTTTGGCTGTCTAATTAGTTTTACTTGTCTCCATAGTTTTCATTTGTGTGCATTTTGATCCTGACTTTGCTACATTCAATTTTCAGGTAAAATTTAAATTTTCTGCTTGGCTTAATTTTCTAAAATACAGTATTCCCCCCAACTCTCATTTCTCTTTTTTCCCCTTTTTTTTTTTTTCCTCCTGCTATTCCTAATATGGCTTATAAGATCATTCAACATGGGCTTCAGACCTTCACTTCAAGGTTGTCTATTTAGCCAGTGATACAAATTCCAGAGGGCTTTATCACCCTTAACTTAGATATTGTAGGTTTCTTTATGAGCTCATTCATTCAGGGGATTGGAATAATTTCTCTAGTTTACTTTCTGAAATAGTGGGTTTTTTTTTTTACAGACCTAGTTTTGATCACTTAAATTAAGCTTAGTTTCTGTCAACAGATTCTTTTTGATGTTTAATTACTGATGGTGTTTTAAATAACCTCATAGATAATTCAGTGGCTGTTTAGTGAGGAATTCTGGTATCTGTCACATCTTGGAAAACTTTAGGTCTTGCTAATATTAGTGCTCTTATTAGAGAAATCTTCCTTTAGAGAGTAATCTGGCTCTGCAAGTATATCAGACTCAGTTTTGCTGTTTGAGAGATTTGTCTTTTCCAAAGAGATTTTTGATCCCAGGACAGTTCTGCTTTATCTGCATGCATCTGTCCTAATATAAAATACGGCATCGTTTTCTTACAATGCTATCTACACATCTTTTCCTGTATTTTTTACCTTTCCTGAGACATGAGAGCTGGGAGCTTTGGATTGCTCACCTGGAATGGCTGGAGCAGAGGACAGGGGGATTTGGGCCCTCTGAAGTAAGGGGGTGGAGGGACTCCAGGGCAGGAGACCCAGGAGACATCCTTCTGTCCACGTGCTCATCGCTAGGAGCAAGGCATGGGACTGCAAATACCTGCAAAAGTGCCCTCCTCCCTGCCGCCTTCTGGGACCACCCTCCCTACCTTTCTTTTTCCATATGTACCTGAGATTGCTGAATATCTTGCTCGATCCTCTTTTTGGTTTCAGAAATATATTTAGCCCCACATAGCTGATAAAAAAGCATACTTGGTCCCATCACAAACATATTTCTTGTGTAAGGACAAAAGTTCCTATTCTAGCTCTTCAGTGCGCGCAGCATCTCTGATATAAAATTCCATCGGCTTTCCTCTTCCCCATCCGCTCAGCTGCATGGCTTGTGTGTTTTAGCCTTGGAGATGGAGGTCATTGCACCCCAGTTTCTGGCTACTTTACTTCTGATGCTCTCTTCTAATGCTGCATTACTTAAATTCAACATGCCGTTGACGTGCACCGGATTTACCAGGAGTTTTGCCAGTTTTGACTTTGTGATTCTTACAACATTTTTTAATTCTAGGAGACTTCTTGGAGGATTTCATATAGTTGTATTTTGAAGACGTAAACTTGAAGTTGTACTGTTCTGTAACTTTTGTAATGCCTCCTAGCTTCTGCTTTCTTGCTGTCACAGTTAATGCACTGGCAGAATCTTTTCTCAAGACTGGGTGAGATGGGATGGAGGAAACGGGAAGATTTATATTATAGCATGTTTAAATATGTTAATTTATAAATTTTATCTTGATAGCAAGTGATAAGAAATTGTTCAGAATAAAACAAAAAAATTTCTTGGGGTTTAAATGGATTGAAGTAATTTTTTTTCTTTTCTATAGTAAGCATGTATTTACTGTAGGGTTTTATTATATTTTCTTACAGATATTTTCTCTCAAATATCAGATTCAAATGGACTAATGATATTTACAAAGTTTGATCAGTTTTTGAAAGAAGTTCTAAAACTTCCAACAGCTGTGTTTGAGGGGCCTTCCTTTGGATACACAGAGCATTCTGTACGGACCTGTTTCCCACAACAAGTAAGAGTTAACAAACCAGGATTTTTGTATTGCTTGTTAATACAGTGCTTTCTTCTAAAGTCCACCGACTGCGTTGGTTGTGGTTTGTATGGGGTTTGGAGGAAGGGGATTTGGTAATGTACACTACAGAACCTAAGCAATTTTAAGAAGACAGTCTGAATAATTTAAAATAGTAAGTCTGGATTTTAGACGATTAAAGGATTGTGCACAATTTTAGTTTGTTCCCCCTCCTCGAAGGAATGCTTCTGTTGCCTATCAGAAGAACAGCAAGGATGACCTATTTCTTTTCTGAAACATGAAACGCAGCGGGTTTTATTATCTTTCCCTTGATGTTTGGGGTTTTTTTAGGCTTTCTCAGTGTGTTAGGAGTATTAGTTTCAACAAATTACTTGCAGGTTTGGTTGGGTCTGTACGAAATAAAGACATTGTGTACACATAGTTTATTTTTAAATCAATTTCCCTGTTGTGCTTATTGGTATAGCTGTTTTGGAAAAAACATTTCCATTACATGTAACATTTGGAGTAGATGTAGTAATGATCTTAAAAGAGCTTTTTATTTCTTTATGCATTTTAGTTGTAATTTCATTGTTCCAAGGATTTGTTTCTAATTTGAGATAATGTAAATAGTATAAATAATCCTTAAATCAACTATAAACCTGAACCTTGATAATCTTAGGCCTAAAATTAAATGTTTAGACTCTGGTCATGATTATGTTCTGGAAGAAATATTTCTGAAGCATTTAGATTTAGAATTTATAGTCACTTTTGCTAAATTTAAGTTAATTAGCAATTAGTGTATTTGAAATACAACACAGTAGGAAACAGCCTTTGATTTAGGAATTGAGAGCTCCAGCTCATCTGTGAGTTACTGGGGACACAGTTTTGTTTTACTAATAGGGTAATTAGTAAATACTTTTTTACTGTTTCCATACTGGCTGAGGCATTTGTGGGCCACGCTTGTTCCTGAGGACATGCCACCCTTTCTGTCAGGTCAGTGCAAGCCGCTTATGCACATAGGGAAACTGGTCCGATGAAATCAAGTTTCATGTAAGTGGCCCTGCTCTCGAATGTAAAACTGCAGCCTTGCTATGGAGCTATAGAAGTCAGACATCAGATTCTAAGCTTTACATGCTCTTTCCGTTGTCTGCAAAGGGAATGGGGATGGGGGTTTTTGTTTGGAAGCCTACACTCTGGAAGTGACTATTTCTCTTTTACCCATAAAGAGATGCAAATCTTGCCGTGATAGCCAGGTGAGGTATAGTAACTGCCCATGAATACGGGCCAGCAGTGTGCCCAGGTGGCCAAGAAGGCCAGTGGCATCCTGACCTGTGTCAGAAACAGCGTGGCCAGCAGGACCAGGGCAGTGATTGTCCCCCTGTACTCGGCACTGGTGAGGCCGCACCTCGAGTGCTCTGTCCAGTTCTGGGCCCCTCACCACAAGAAAGACCTTGAGGTGCTGGAGCGAGTGCAGAGAAGGGCAACGAAGGTGGTGAAGGGTCTGGAGCGGCTGAGGGAGCTGGGGGGGTTTGGTCTGGAGAAGAGGAGGCTGAGGGGAGACCTGATCGCTCTCTACAACGACCTGAAAAGAGGGGGTAGCCAGGTGGGGGTTGGTCCCTTCTCCCACGTAACAAGTGATAGGACAAGAGCAAAGGTCTCAAGGTGTGCCAGGGGAGGTTTAGATTGGATATTGGGAAGAATTTCTTCACCCAGAGGGTGGTCAGGCACTGGCACAGGCTGCCCAGGGACGTGGTGGAGTCCCCATCCCTGGAGGTATTTAAAAGCCGTGTAGATGTGGTGCTGAGGGCCATGGGTTAGTGGTGGGCTTGGCAGTGCCAGGTTAACGGTTGGGCTCCGTGATCTTAAGGGCCTTTTCCAACCTAAACGGTTCTGTGATTCTGATTTGCACATGGCTTGCCTGCGGCATGTCTTAACACTCTTTAACTTTGGCTCCCATGAACAATAAAGCTAGTTCTTCATATTGATTCACTTGTAGAAATTCCTTTGCTCTAATTTTATTCAGCAAAACAAAATCCCTAGTGTAAGGCCAGGCTTGTAGAGTGGTAGTGTTTTTTTAATTAATCCAGATATACATTGTACCCCAAGACAGTTCTTTAATTTATTTGAAAACATTGACTCAAACAGGTCCTGGGAAGTAGATGGATAATCTGTTTTTAGATTTAATTCCATTTTCTTATGCCTCACAGATCTGAAAATAAGCTTCCCAGAGGTATTTCTGCGATATTCTCCTTTTGCAGCCTATCATTTTGCTGAAATTCTCTCCAGGTGGCATTGGTAAAGCTGTGGGGTTTCAGACTTTGGCATTTACATGAGGGGCATATAAGCTACGTCTGTTGTAGTTAACTAAACAGTGCCTTAAGCTGTTCTGTGGTCCTAAGACCAACCGGAATGGTCTAACCACATCCATGCTATTAAACTCTCTCATTCCCTCAAGCAGGGTGGTTACATGGAAACTGTTTATTGAAAATTATTCCTAGCTGATATTAACACCTGATCTGGATGCTGGAATCATTTGGGAGAGTGAGTGGTTAAACCTGGCACAGGTTTGATAACATAAAAGCGTGCACGATTGAGTTTTAGTGCCAGGAACATTCCCTAGTGTTACTTAAACTACCAAAAGATAAATCCTTCCTGGCCAGCTGTGGTTCCTGGCTACCCATGGAGGTCCTGGTTCTGGAAGCCACTTCTTTCAGGTGCCAAAGGCTAATAATTTACTGCTATCTGAGTGGTGAAAGGGCAGACAGGCAAAGAAGTGTCAGTGATTGTATGCACTCCACAACTTTGTTCCATTTCTTGGGTCACAGATGAAAGAATTCAAACCTGTTGCCCATGCAAAATGGAGTTTATTAGGATGCTTTTGACAAAAGCTGCATTCTTTGTGATGGCTTCCAGATGTACAAAGAGCTTCCGGTAATAATTTACTGTTCTAGGTCAAGTGGGGGCTTCTGCAGATGTAAGCTATCGTGTCGTACTTTTCTTAAGACTCCTGTTCACTTTGCTACAATCCATCTACTTGTCAGTGATGTTGTATCACCATGACATGCCCTGCCTTAGAATCTTTCTGTGTTTACGGCACAGCCTGTCCTGTCATTGCAGAGGTGTGTCCACTTATATCTCATTTACAGAGTAGTGTAATTGTTGTGTTTCTACTGGGCTCAGAAGTTTACTTCAGAGACTTGGGGGCCAGGAGCTTGACTTCTGTACAGTCAAGCTGCACATTATTGTGTTGAAACTCAGCAGCACAAACTCTACAAGGAGGCCTGGATAGGCGTTGATCTGTGCATACCTTGCATGAAAGCTTTGCTAAAGCCTTGGCTGACTCAGGCTTAGTGGATGGTATGGCTGATAGCTGAACTGACTGCACGAGCTTAACAGTGTCAGAAGGATGGTCAGGATGTACAGTCTTGTTAAAACGAGTAATAAAGATGTACTTATTAAGGACAGGATGGTCTTGTGTGTAAAGGATGGTGTAAGGATGCTCTGATAGAGTTGCAGTTTAAGCAGGAGGTGCAGGACAGAGGTACAGGTGGGGTCTAACACACAGCTGCTTAGATCAGTATAATGTCCTTTGATCACTGCAGAGTTCAAAATTGCTTGCCTTTGTGTGGGCTCGGGGGATGTGGTTTTGTGCCAGTATTTTGTGGGGAAATATATGCATTAACATCTTGTTGAAACAAGCACGTTGGCCATGTAACAGTAAGACTGGCGGAGTTTTTGCTGTTGAAGCAAGCCTATGCCATTCTTTTATATGTAAGAATAGCATTGCTATAACCTGCCAGTGCACCCACCCGCAAGAAGGTCTGAGACTACAGAGCTATTAAGACAAGTAGGTATGCGAACAGCAATTGGTAAAAACAATTATTAAAATAGAACAGAGAGTAAGCAGGTGATTACAGAGAGCATCTCTGCAGAATTGTCTTTGTTCTCCTGGGGATCATTTGACCGTCATGACTGGCTGTGCTTTCACATTTACTGATTTTCAGTTTATGTTCTTGGAGTTTGGAACCTGCTGGCAGGTTATTTGGTGGTGGTTGTGTCACAAGCAGTGACTGAGTGATATTTTTGTGTTTGCACCATGGTTGGGTTCTGAGCCCAGTAGGAACCGTTAGACCAGCTGCAAGAAAGGGCGTTACCTAGGCTCCTTCTCTGACACATTCACCGTTTCCAGGAGGAGACTGCTGTTTGCTTTCCTGTCAACTGAGCCGTTACTGAGACTGCCTGTGCCCGGACAGACAAGACGTCGCCGTGAGAATGCTGGGTGATTCGTGTGTCAGTGGCCTGCTAAGAATCCTGGGTGCGTGATGGAGACCCCGCCCCCAGCCTGTGTCCCTGCTGCCCCCTTGTGCAGCACAGGGGAGTTGCAGCGCTCCGTACATGGCTTTGGCGACTCATAAGGTTCTCACTGCTTAAAGGGAACCCGTGTTTTTTTTTTCTTTGAAACATCCTTGTCTATAGCAGAAAGAAGCTCTCCTGCTAGGTTTAGGTGGTTCTGCCACTGTGCATATCATGTATCACTGTCTAAGCAGAGTGTCATACAATCATGGGTTGGAAGGGACCTTAAAGCCCACCCAGTTCCAACCCCCTGCCATGGGCAGGGACCCCTCCCACCACACCAGTTTGCTCAGGGCCCCATCCAACCTGGCCTTGAACACTTCTAGGGATGGGGCAGCCACAGCTTTTCCGGGCACCCTCTGCCACTGCCTCACCACCCTCATCATAAAAAAATTTCTTCCTCATGTCCAATCTAAACCTGTACTCTTTCAGTTACAAACCATTGCCCCTTGTTCTGTCGCTGCAGGCCCTGGTAAAAAGTCTTTCTCTGTCTTTTTTTATAAGCCCCCTTTATATATTGAAAGGCTACAGTAAGGTCTCCCTGGAGCCTTCTCTTCTCCAGGCTGAACAACCCCAACTTTCTCGATAAGAGAGGTGTTTCAGCCCTCTGACAATTGTTGTAGCCCTCCTCTGGACCCACTCCAACAGGTCCCTGTCTTTCTTGTACACTGGGCTCCAAAGCTGGACGCTGTATTCCAGGTGGGGTCTCAGGAGAGTGGAGGAGGAATATCCCCATCCCTTCACCTGCTGGCCACGCTTCTTTTGATGCAACCCAGGATACGGTTGGCTGCGAGTGCTCATTGCTGGGTCATGTCCAATTTTTTTGTCCACCAGTACCCCCAAGTCCTTCACCGCAGGGCTGCTCTCAATCCCTTCGTCCACCAGCCTGTCCCCTATTGGCGATTGCCCTGGCCTAGGTGCAGGACCTTGCACTTGACTTTGTTGAACTTCATGAATGTTCATACTGGCCCCCTCCTACGGCCTGTCAAGGTCCCTCTGGATGGTGTCCCTTCCCTCTGACACGTCAACTGCACTACTCAGCTTGCTGTCGTCTGCAAACTTGCTAAGGGTGTGCTCAATCTCACTGTCTGTGTCATTGATGAAGATAGTAAATAGTTATGGTCCCAGTACAGACCCTTGAGGGACACCACTTGTTACTGGTTTCTACTTGAGCGTTGAGCCATTGACTCTAACTCTTTGGACATGGCCACCCAGCCAATTCCCTATCCATCTAACAGTCCATCCATCAAACTCATATCTCTCCAATTTAGTGGCCAGAATGTTGTGGTGGCCCATATCAAAGGCCTTGCAGAATAATCACCTCCCTATTTTCCATATGTTTCCACATGTTTTCCAGGAGGATCTGCTCCATGATCTTAACAGGCATGGAGGTGAGGCAGGCCAGTAGTTCCTAGGGTCCTCCTTTTTACACTTTTTGAAAATGGGTGTGATGTCTGATGGATCCTGAGTCTTGTCTCCAGAAAACTTGTCTGTCTGTGAGCAGTATTTATTATTTGGAGTAACCTTCATACTCTTGTATAGGAAACAGTATGAGAGATGAGAGCCAAGGTGTAATTCGGAACCTTGGAGGCATTTTTATAAAGTTGTACGATACCTATACAAGTAAGCAACTAGGTGATTACGCTCAGATTTGAAACATACAATCTGCATATCAATTACAAACGATGCTGCCATTTAACATCATTAGCACAATGGTTCCTGATTACACAAGCAGCCCTTTCTGGTCTCAGATGTCACATACCACAATCGGTTAATTCCCAGTTAAAAACGGTGGTTCTCCATCTCTCAGAAGGCTTGGTTCAGCATATTTAGTGTGTTTCATGGCCTTAGCAAGATGTGTGTTTGTGAAAAGATTTTGGATGTCTTCCTCCAAGGAGAGAGGAAGGCAGGTTGACTGTGTGTGGTCACTAATAGCCCAAAGGATGACCTGGCTTCAAGGAGGAGGGAAGGCTAGGATCGCCAGGCAGGATCCAGGCGTTCGTGCTTGTCCAGGTAGTGTGTCTAAGGTTGTATCTGGCAAAGGACATTCTTGGACTCTCTTGTAGCAGCAGCTAACGGTTCAGGAAAAGCTTTTCATTTACTAAGCAGATAGAATGGAACAAGGATAACTTATAAAAATTGGAAGAAGTCAGGTTAAATATTTTTTAGAATTTTCCTTAATGGTAACTGGGATAGATAATTGTAATTCCATATTATCTCTCCAGGGTAGTTAGCTGCAGAGGTATTAGATGTATGTATTTGCCACTAATCATGAAAATATTGATTCTTTAAATATAAACCTTCTCTTTAATTAAAAAAAAACAAACAAACAAGAAAACAAAACAGAAAAAACCCAAACAACCTACAACCAAAAGAAACCCCAAACAAAAAAACACCTTAATTTTTGGCATGATAGTTGCAAGTGAAAGCTACGTTTAGTTCACAGCTCCTAGAAAACCAGCCTGGCTTTTTCTCTAGCTCTGCTTAGCCTCCCTGTTGCGGATGCTTTTTGGAGTAACGCTGCCATATGCTAAGGTGAGAAAAACGTGCCATCTGACCAGCTGGCCGTCTGCCTGTGGGAAGTTCTTAAGCATCTAGCTTATTGTATGCAAAAGCCAACATATTCTTTCTTTGTATCCGTAATATTCTTAGCTGTTTTTCTTACCAGTTATCTCCATCTGTTTGTATTTGCAGCAGATATTTTCTCTTGCTCACTTGAATTTGAAGCCTTAGAAAATATTACTCTTAACATGCCTGACTTCCTTCTCCTAATGATTTCAATTTCATTTTTATTGACAGTCATTTAAAATCTTAGCCTAGTTCCCCCCTTGCCTATTCTTTTTCTTATTTTGCCTTTAAAAAAAAATCATTTACTGTATGGATCGTGTATGAATATTAGTTGTAATTACTGTTATGTGTGTCTACTTTTTTCAGTGCTGTCTGTACATTTGAAATTCCGTTTTCTACATTGTTAAATAACCTCCACTCACATTTGTCAAATTCCTCTTCAAAATAAGAATCTTCAACTGCAACTCAGGAACCAATGCTGACTGACTAGTCCTCTATTTCTTGGGGTTTTCTGTTCATCTGTTTATCATTTATTTTTGTATGATTATATCATGTCTAATTCCTTCTTTGTGGTGTTACTGTTTGCCTAACATAGACTGAAACTCCCTGAGCAAAGAAGTTGTGATTTTTATCTCCTTATAGCATATGTAATGTTCCTGGTAGACAGAAGTTGAGTCAGAGAGAGATTTTAACACTGAAGTAGTTTTTGGTATATAAAATCGAAATTTTTCTTATAATTAAATTCTATTTCTCTTTTCTTTGCAGAAAAAGATCATGCTAAACATGTTTTTAGACACTTTGATGGCTGATCCACCTCCTCAGTGCCTTGTGTGGCTGCCTCTCATGCACAGACTTGCCCATGTTGAAAATGGTAAATGGAGTATTTTCTTATTTGAAATATGTGGTCAGAGCAGGGTTTCTGTTCAACATTTGTAAATATGCTGTCCTTTCTCACATAACAAAGCACTTAATGCCTTCATCATTCCCACTTCAACGATCTTAGTCCCAGAACGTTTAAGCCCAGACTTTTGTTGGAGTGAAAAGTATCCTGCGCTTCTGGGATGAAGACTGATTCTTCATGAAATCGTCAGCAACAATGCAAAACAAGATTAATTTTAGAGTTCTAGCATGGCTAGTAGTGGAGGATGAAAATACAAGCAGCAGAAAAACAGTATTCTCTAAATGTTCATACTTATTCTGAAACTTTTTAAAAACTTCACTTGAACTATGCTTTAACATATGCTTTCGAGTGCTAACTCCCAAAGATTTTGGTACCCATTCAAATGTCTGTCTTGAGCAGCATTTCAGCACATGAGTCACTTCACTGCTCGCTATGAGAGGTAAATGCTGAGCTCCTCTCACTTCCAGACCTTTTCTTAGCTAAAATTTCCTGGATTTACTGCCTATGGAAAGTATTTAAGGAGCAATAAGGGATGGAAAACTGAAGATTAACAGTGAGAAAGAGTGATGAAAGAGTCATCTAGCTGAGAGGGCTTTATGGAGTTCAGGGAAGCAAAAAGGTTTCCTGAGGAAGGTTATGCAAGTGTATTGAAACTATTTGTTGTTTTTAGTGGCCAAAAAGGTGGTGTGTTTAATTTCTTGTGCAGTTGCACACAGTACATGTGTATGATGTTTTGTATGTGAATTCTAGGAAGGAAAAAAAAACTTTTTTTTTTCTTCACCCATAAACTAAACTTCATCCTTTGTTTCCTTCCCCACAGAGTAAAATCATGTTATCATCCTTCAAAACCCCTGCCCTACTAGTTGTTACCTCTTCTTCCGCTTAATGCATTTATAGTCATTTCAAGGTGTATAGACTTCTTCCTTTTAAGACACAGGTAGATAAACTCTAGACTCTTGTTTTTCCTAGTTGTTGCCAGGCATAGCTTGGCAGTCTGTCTCTAGGTAAGTTTTCATGATTTATATTCCTTTCTCCGTTTCTTGACATTTATGCCTGTGACATGGTTAAGTATTGTTGTGATTTTGATATGCTGGGTTTTGGCATTTGTTTCATTGTCTTCTCTTGATCCTCTTTCAAAGCTTATCTGGTTGTGAATTTAATCAGCATTTCTTCAGCAGTGAACAAGATTTGTATTGCAATGCTCAATGGGCCTTTTCTTTATTGCAACAGAAGAGAAGGTGAATTTCCCAATTGCTCTGTATGTTTACAGACATTTCATGGTAACTGTGGGTCTCATTAAAAAAGTGATTTTTTAAAAAAAAATAACTTGGAGGGGAGCAGTTTCATGGAGACAAATCTTACGGGAAAACTTACCAAAAAGGAGAGGAGGTTGATCTATTAAAATATTAGGTAAACTACAGTACTGCAGTGTCTTTCCCATCCTTATGTGACAGGTTGCAGTAATAGAAGGGTGGCAGTTACTTCTTGCTTTCTTCTTCTTCCTTTATCCTTGTACTTGAAGAAAAGCACATAGGGTGGAATAAACACTGTAAGGAAACAGGCAGTAAAATCGTATATATGAATTACAGGTCAGAATAAAATTGCACAGAGCTTAGGCAAGGGTAAAATGTTTAAACGTAATGTTTGGACAGAAGTGAAATGGTGGAAAGATCTGGAGATAATCCATAGTCTGATCTTTTTTCTGCTTGAAAGTGCCTGGAGGAAATTGCTAGATACCCAGAATAATATCATCCTTACAGATTAGTGCATGCATTCTTATATTACACGACAGCTCCTGTTGCCCTCATTGTGCGATATGGCTGCTCTATAACGTGCAGATCCCAGTCCAACCATCTTCATCGGGAGCAGTTGCATAGGTGTCCCTTTTGCCTGCCGACACTTTCTTCCAAGCAGCAAGAGGTTCTCCTCATTCATCTTTTCTGCCAACCAGTCCACAGAATTAATCCTGTGTTACACATAGGAGTCTTGTTACACATAGGTTTAGCATTCAGATAACTTGATAGGGTAACTTTTGATGTTTATGACATGAAAATTATGTTTCTAATTCTTATCAGCCTCTTCTACAACTACCTCCCTCGCTGCTTGCTGTGTTATGTTACCATTGATAATTTGTGCCAGTGTTCTTGCCCTCTAAGTTACTACAGTTTCTTTTTCCTCAAACTTTTATTCTGTTGCAAGTGGTATTTTTGCTCCAGAGTCAGGCAGCAGTTCCTCTGCTTAAAAGTGCTGATGAGAAATCGTTGCAGCTGATGTACAGAGGTATGTGGCAAGCCACTGCAGGCTTAGCAGGTCGTGGAGATCAAGGCTGTAGTCGTGTATCCTGACACATACAAAATGATTCTCCCAGTGCAGATTCATGAGAATGTGAGGTCTTAAAAATAACTTTGCTTCTTTCTTCATGACCCTTACAAAGTTCGGCACTGGGAAGTGCAGAGTCCAGCACCTGGGTAGGAATAACCCCATGTACCAGTACACACTGACTGGAAAACAATTTGACAGAAAAGGACCTGGGGGTCCTGGTGGACACCAAGTTGCACATGAGCCAGCAATGCCATCTTGAAGCAAAAAAGACCAACAGTGTCCTGGGCTGCGTTAGGAAGAGCATAGCTAGCAGGTCGAGGGAGATGTTTATTCCCCTCTGTTCAGCACTGGTGAGACCAAATCTGGAATACTGTGTCCAGTGCTGGGGTCTCCAGTACAAGGGAGATGTGGACTTACTGGAGTGAATCCAGCAAAGGGCTGCAAAGATGATTAAGGGACTGCAGCATGTGTGGTAAGAGGACAGGCTGGGAGAGGTGGGACTGCTTAGCCTCGAGAGGAGAAGCCTCAGGGGGTACCTTATCGCTGTGTGTGAACAACTGGTAGGAAGCAGTGAAGAAGATATAATGACCCTCTTCTCAATGGTATCCAGTGGGGGGACAAGAGGCAGTGGGCACAAATGGAAATACAGGAAATTCTGTTTAAACATAAGAAAAAAAATTTTTTTTATTGTGAGGGTGGTCAAAGTCTGCATCAGATTGCCCAGGCTGTGGCGTCTCCACCCATGGAGATATCCAGAACCCAGCTGGACAGTGGCCTGACCCTGCTTTGAGCAGATCTCCAGAGGTCCCTTCCATCCTCAGCTGGTCAGTGAGTTTGTGATACTAGGTATGATTGCAGTGAAAATCCCATTAAATCATTCCCTGAAGTTCTCCTCTTCCACCACAAGCCTGTAAACAGTGTTTATCTGATAAAACCGGGCTCGGTCCATAAAGATCCATCCTTTTAAGTTTGTGTCTTTGCTGTTACTCTCTTGAACGCTTTTCCTCATAGTATCCATTTAGTAGTTTGTTCTGGAGTCAGTTGTCGATTTCCATTGCAAGTTAGTTTTCTCTGGATTGCACCTTGTCAGAGTGTAGTGCTTTTCTTCCCTAACCCTTCCTCCCAAGCAGATGTTTGTCGTCTTCACAGCTTGTAAATATTCTCCTTAATTACTCTGGCAATCACTGCTGAGCTGCTTCAGAGGCACTTGAACACCTCAGTTGACAGCTTTAAAAAAAGAAAAATCCTGCAATTTCCTTGGTTGTCTTTTCAACTCTGGTATAAGCAAAAGGCAATTAAGCTCTGAACTGAGCTTGTTTTACTGGCAAAATAACATTTACAAGTAAAAAATAACATATCTTCTTTCTCAAGGCATCAAAGAAACTCCATGGATTGCTGGTATTGATCTAAACAAATAGGCCAGCACGTCGTTTTTGAGAGCCATCATCTCAATTTGCATGCTAATATGCAGCGTAATAACAGTATGCTCTTGTGCAGGCGTTCTAATCTGTTTAGTTATGCTTTTGTAGAAATAGGATCCTTTGTAAATGCAAGTGGAAGAAGTCTTCGGGCTATGGGTTTTTTCCTCTCCCATTTATAACAAAGGAAAAATATAGAAAAGAGTAACTAGCTTTTAAACTCGCCATGGCTGTTATCCTGAGCTTCTATTAGCGTTTGTAGAAATACTTTGCTAGCTTATAGACTCTCTAGGGTTAGGATTGTATCTTACCTGAAATACAACAATTTAAAAAACCCAAATGTGTGTGGCAGGGAGAATGCAGTTCCGGTTTAGGAGTTCCCAATTAAAAAGTTCCGTAACAGTTTTTAACCATGTCAGGTCATTCTTCAGTGAGGTATTATAACTCAAGCTTTGGCCACCTTCTGTGACAAATAAATCTTTAAGTTTCCCAGAAGATAATTTCAATAATTTCTGAATGGGATTGAGAATTTCTGCCTTTCCTAAAATGACAAAATTTGTGTTTAGCAGCTGCTAAGTAGCCTTAGCTGGGGTAAATCTTTTACTTTTCATAAGGAAAGATCGAGCCTTGCAGTGGAATTCATATTCAGTGTTCCTTTGAAAAAAGGGGAAAAGGGGGGGCCGAAGCTAAAAATTCCACTGAACGGCGATGATGATGCCATTTTTCTTTTGTTGTTGTTGTTTTTTCACGCTTTTGTGAAAAGAGGAAGGTAAAGGGGAAAAGGGGGGGCCGAAGCTAAAAATTCCACTGAACGGCGATGATGATGCCATTTTTCTTTTTTTGTTTTGTTTTTTTTCACACTTTTGTGAAAGGAGGAAGGTGATTTCCTAGGAAGATATGCCAGATCTGCTGAAGTTTTGACAGGGATGTGGAAGTACATGGACCATCTTTAAACTTCCCTCTACACCACCATTCCCTTTGTGGGAGGGTGAGTGGAGGTTGGCCAAGGTGACACTCCGTTGTTGCGGAGCTCCAACACCTCTCACTGCTCTGTGTCCGATCTCTCTCCCTTTCCCTCCCTTCCCCTCCTGGCTTCCCGATGGGCAGGTCAGTGGCTGGGCAGTTATTTTCAGTGTCTGAGTGGGCTGTGCTGCCATTTCTTTGCCTTTCCTGAAGCAGAATTGCCCTGTTTTCATACTTTTCTTTCTTTCTGGGCTTCCCCAGGTTTCTGTGAATTCTAGCTTCCATTAAGAAATGTAATATAAATTTACAGACATACTCAGAGTTATTTCAGGATTATCCTGATGGTGGTGAAGGAGTTCCAGTGTCAGAAACTCGTGCTTTTGATTCAGTCTGTCCTTTGCTGCTCAATGTATCGCTGACACCCACCAAGGAACTATCTTCCTTTTTTCCTTATTGTCATTTTGTGACAATGTTTTTATGATTACTCAGGAGCCAAAATTTTTTTCAGTTTTTGCTTTAGGGAATCTGGATGTTTTCATGGAGGTCTGCGTTGTCCTTGGGTTGTCAGTAGGTAAACAAAAGGCTTAATAAGAAAAAAGTAGTGTTAAAATTTTCTGTACCAGCAATCGGTGATTTCCTGCAGCGCCTGAGTTGTAAGTTGTCATTAAGGAAGACTCTTCTGATTGTGAACTCTTGCCCTTAAAGACCAGCTGTAAACTATTTAGATTCTCCAGATGATTGCTTTATCGAAAGGGAAAGGAAGCTAGAGACTGCTGTAGGCATCATTATAATTAGGAAGACTGATGCCCCTCTAAGAGGCAAAGTGTCACTTGTACATAGTAGTGATAACAAGTATCCGAAAGCACGTTTCAAAAAGAAGCCTCTGCAAAGATATTTCAGTCCATGCTACCCTGGTATGTTAATTCCTGTCTGTGGTAACTTGGGTAGCATAAGTCGGTAATTCTGTGTAGCATTTTTACAGAGAACAGGAAGATGTTAAGCTATAACTTAGGCTGGGTCTTGCAATACACTTGTCTTTTTCCGTGGCCTGGTTAGAGCCATCGTCTGATTTGGCACCTTGGAGTGTGTCCCACTGGTGATATTCTGGAAGTTTTTAAGCCCATCATTTCTTTTCTGGATACAAATTCTGTAGTGCATTTCAGTCTTACTCTGTTTTGCTGGTCCCTAAGCTTTGCAGTGGAATGTAGATTATTTTAAAAGGTTCTTCTACACAGGCTGCTGTATAGCAGATGCCAGATTGCTTCTGTTCATCGTAAGCTGCTGATGCCGTGGAAGTAGTCCATCAGGTCCACGTGGTCCATAGATCACAGGCTGTAAAGCAGTGTTCCACTGCAATGAGCGGAGCAGAATGTGTTTCCTCCCAGAGATTAGCTTTTGTGTAGAGATTTGGCAGCAGAATGCAGGACCAAAAAGTATTTGGGTGTATTCACAACTGTGAATTTAGATGAAGAAGGTCAGGTTCCTGCTTTAGTCATAGGGAGAGAATCCTACTCTGACTGTCACCTAAGTAGACTTCTATCCATGGATTTTAGCTAAGGACATGAATCTCCTGGAAGAGTTCTCTTTCCACTCACTCAAATAGTTTCCATGGAAAAATCTGAAAGTCAGAGTTGAAACCTGGAGCTTGGCATGTACGTTATACTAGACACAATTTTTATAGTAAAATTACATACAGCTTTATAAGGAATGTGGTATTTGGAGTAACAGGCTTTTTGTGGGTGGTTTTTTTTTTGAAATTATTTCATAGCTAACAGTATCATTTGTATGCATTTTACAATGGAGTAATAGAATTCAGAAGTTGTGGATGTACACATCAATATTGCTGGCCTGTGTCCACTAGCACAGAGCAAAGTCTTGTAGCAGTATGTCTTGTTTATAGATGCAGCTGTGAGTACCACATGTAAAAGAATAGTATAATAAAAGTTTGTATTTATAGTCATGGCAAGTTCTTCAAAGCATTTCTCCTCCAACATTAATTCTGTCTTAGCCACAATTTTGAACAGTGGGGTTTTTTCCAGGTTTTCCCTGAAACATTGTTATGTGAAAATGTTGAATTATTACATCTTCATCATGCTTTAGCTTTCTACTTTTATTATCTCCTCTTTGATTTCTTTTCTTGTATTTTGCAGCTGTCACATTTTCATTTTCCTTTACCTGCTAGTTTTTTTAATGTCTTTGGGAAGTTCTCCCATGCAGTTTAATAAAGGCTCTGTTCTTTTCCCCTGGTTAGTTCTATCTACATTTTGTTATTTATACTGTTCTTCCTACAGAAATACTGTCACCTGTAAGCAGACAGGTCAGATATGCTTCTCAGTTCCAGACCAGTCTCTGACCATTCAGTCCTGCATCTCTCAACTCTCTCATGTATCTTTAAAATTAGGGTAATTTGAAACATGTCCAAAATACGGATCCACAATTTTCCTCTAAAACTCTTCTACATAATTGCATTTTAACAGTCTGTCAGTTATATTACTGTCATATTTTGGAAGCCCTAATCATATACCCTTATGGGAAGGGCATTGTCCAGACAGAGCAAAGACTCTCTTTTGGCATCAGCAGTCAAAATATAAGATAAAAGATAAATACATGGAGCCAGGGCAGTATATGGAGATTTCAAGACAAGGAGGAAGATCGGATTTAGGGTTTGCAGCTCAAAGATTGGTGGTGGAGTGAAGATACCTAAATTTAGGTGGAAAACAGTAATAAGGGATTTGGACCAAACGTCTTTTGTGGAAATGAGAGAGGCAGAGGGATTTCTTAAGCCCAGAACTGAAGGAGAGGAACATCAGACAGTAAGCATGCATTCAGTAAGCTTAGAGACAAAAGGAACTTGGGGTTGGAGAAGAAAATATGGTAAAATTTTTTTTGTCCTTGGAATTTGAAAACCTAAATCGTGTGTATGTCTTGACGCTGGAGAGCAAGGGGAACAGACCAAAGAAAATAATAATAAAGAAGCTATGAGGAGTCTGAGGTAAATCACAAGGGGGCACAAGAAGATCTTTGAATAAATTAGGGATTTGTAGAAGAGAGCAAATGAGAAGTATCTGTGTGATAGGGGAGGGAAGAAGAGGAGAAAGGTCACATCACATGGTTCCGGTTTTCATTTGGAAGAATTTAACATGTCCTGATCAGAGAAGAAATGGGAATGAAAAGAGGAGATTTGAATAGTGACTTGAAGATTGATAATAGAAGAATTGAGTAGTGATGGCAAAAAGACTGTTAAGGCTTTAGTAGAGAGTTAAAAGTTACAGGAGAATAATTTTTGGAGGCTGGCAGAGTTGAAAGGAGAAGAGGACACAGCTTTGATGGGTGAGGTTAGTTTTGCAATGAGATTTCTTTTGGAGATACTCGGCAATGCAGGAGCCTGAGCAGAGCTAGTGATGCTGGGGTGGGTCCGATGGGATGGGAAGTAGAAGGATGTGTCCTGCAGCACCAGGCAGAATGCTTGGGAGGGAATTGAAATACAATTACAGTCACTGACTGTATCAGTTGAAGAAAAAAAAAAAGGACAGCACAAACTTGCTGAATAGTGATACGTGACCAGGAGTCAGAAAAAGGAGGAAAAGCCAGGCGGGAGAGTTGGATTCCTGGTCCAGTCTCTGTAGCTGCTTCCTTCTCCTGCCCTTTCCATAGGGAACTGGTCTGCTGACAGGGGGAAGGGAGGAAGGAGCCAGTTCTCTCTTTCAAGAAAGACCTGTAGGAAGTTTCAATCTGGAGTACTGGCAGCCAGAAAAGGGGATGGCTGAAGACTTGGAAGCAGTGAAAAGTGGAGAGAAACTTAAAACTCCCACTCCCATATGTGGCAGGGAGCTTGGGTAAAGGGACACCTTCAAAAGAGGTGGTGTCAACAACAAAAAACATTGAGATCACTGAGAAAGAGAAAATGAAGCATGAGTGTTTTGATTAGAACAAGTATTTCAGGGACAGGAAAGGAAGAGTAGGAAGGAGAGAGGAAAAATAGACTGGGACATGAGGTGGACTCTTGCAGTCCATAGCAGGAAGGGTCATGGTGGCTTGTGACTTGGAGTTGAGCACATCAGTGATGTAAAAACACTTTCAATTAACTGCTTCACAGCAACTTCAGTCTAGTTGGATTTATGCAGATGGGAGCATGGAAATTATCCCCCCATTATCCAGGAGGAAGTGGTTAGCCAAGGCCAACTGTATAGAGGTTCAACAAGGCCAAGCGCCGGGTCCTGCACTTGGATCACAACAGCCCCATGCAATGCTACAGGCTTGGGGACGAGTGGCTGGAAAGCTGCCCGGCAGAGAAGGATCTTGGGGTGTTGGTCAACAGCTGAACATGAGCCAGCTGTGTGCCCAGGTGGCCAAGAAGGCCAACAGCATCCTGGTCTGTATCAAAAATAGTGTGGCCAGCAGGACCAGGGCAGTGATCGTCCGTTTGTACTCTGCGCTGGTGAGGCTGCACCTTGAGTGCTGTGTTGAGTTCTGTGCCCCTCACCAAAAGAAGGACATTGAGCTGCTGGAGCAAGTCCAGAGGAGGGCAGCGAAGGTGATGAAGGGTCTGGAGAGGGCAACGAAGGTGATGAAGGGTCTGGAGAACAAATGTTATGAGGAGCAGCTGAGGGAGCTGGGGTGTTTAGTCTGGAGAAGAGGAGGCTGAGGGGAGACCTGGTTGCCCTCTACAACTACCTGAAAGGAGGGTGTAACGAGGTGGAGGTTGGGCTCTTCTCTCCGGTAACTAGTGAGAGGACAAGAGGAAACGGTCTCAAGTTGCACCAGGGGAGGTTCAGGCTGGACATTAGAAAGAACTTCTTCACTGTTAGAATCGTCCACCATTGGAACAGGCTGCCCAGGGAGGTGGTGGAGTCACCATCCCTGGAGGTGTTCAAAAAACGTTTAGACGTGGCACTTCAAGACATGGTTTAGTGGGCATGGTGGCATTGGGTAGACAGTTGGACTTGATGATCTTTGAGGTCTCTTCCAACCATAACGATTCTAAGATTCTGTGAAAGCGATCTGAACAGGAGAGAAGAGAAATGAGGTTTGCAACACTGTATTTTATGGCATTCAGAAATGAACAAAAAAAAATGGGAAAAGAGTGATTATCTACATTTGGTCTTAACATACCACTAGCCAGTAAGCCCAGAAGGGGAAGTCAGCAGGTTGGTACTGGGAGGAAGCATGCTGTTCCACTTCGTTTATTTGTTTCCTCTCCATCACTAAACTTTGTCACTTTCAGGAAAAGAAAAAACAAAACAAAACCACCGCAAACCACAACAAAACCCCACGGACAAACCAAAAAGTGCACTGGCTTCTGTCTTGATGGCCAGAAACCTTGCCCATGATCTAATAATCTCTGATACTGATTGTTCCAATCTTCGCTTTACCAATCATTTTGAGAGCATGCTTTTTGCAGTACGTAGTCACCATTATTATTTTGCCTGGTGTTTTATCTGAATGTTGTTATTGCTTTCCTAAATCAAGCATATCAGTTTCAAGTTTTTGATTCTTTGGTTCAGGACACTGTAATACTTTTGTCCCCTTTCCATCGATAGTAATCTCTTCTTAATGCACAGAGTCAGAGAAGGTAACAGACATTTTTGAAAAGGGGTGGAAGAAGAGACAAGATCAAGAGGCACGCAGAGGTAGGCAGAACATGCTGCGGTCAGCGGGTACCAGTATATTGCCTTTCATTAAGGCAGAGCCCCAGTGCTCTGGCTTAGCGGGAGACGGCAGCCCTGCTGCAGGCAGAAAGGATAGTGCGGGGAGGTGGGCAAAAAGAAAGCTTTGGGAACCTGTGACTTCACCTATCTCTCTTTCCAAAGGCAAAACTGAATGTATGTAAACATTCTTGAAAGATTTGCCTTACTGCTTCTTAAAATCCTATCAAAATGTTTCAGCCCCTCTTTGGACTTGAAGCTGGGGTGATATCAGTGTTTATCCTCAGGTTGAGAAAGTTTTTTCCTAATGTTCTAGCATGAGTTTTTTCTTATTGCAGTTTAAACCTTTAAGTACCTGTTTTTTGGCCCCTGGCTCTGGAGAATGTATTGCTATTTTTGTAAGTACCTCTTGCATATTTGATGATACCTTCTGACAGTCTGCTCCTAGCTAAGATGTCTACTAGATATTGTTCAGACAATTCTATTGCTTTCTCCTGTACATATAATTATCCCACATCTTCCATGAAATTTGATGCCCCAAATTGGACATTTTTGATAATTGTTTGATATGTTTATGAAAAATATTGACCAGTGCATGGCCTGGAATAAAGCCCTTTGCTCATTAGGTCTTTCCATTTTGACAACTAACTGCTCCCCGGTGTTTTTCCAATGAGATTCACACTAAAGTTACAGTCCTTTCATCTACTGCGTATTTCCCTCTGTCATGAGAATATCACGGAGACCAATTTTGTACGAATTACTGAAAGTAAAATGAAGAATTGATGCCATTTGATGCCTGTTTCCTATTTTCAAGGTCAATTACTCTGTCATGGAAAAACATTAGGTTGATTTGGCGTGGCTCATTTCTCTGTTGTTCTTCAGGTGCTTGCAGTACTTCGCTTTATTATTTGTTCCAGTATATATTCTACAAGTTAAAATAACATGAGAAGTCAGTAGTTATGTATGTATAATTTCACACCCTTCTAAGGATCATAATTACAATTCTTGTAATGTCCCTTTTAAATCCCCTGCTAGTTTTCTTTCATTCTGTTTTTGTAACTTTGTCTTTGAATATTTTAACCTTCATTAATAATTTGTCCCAGTTTTCACTTCTGTAGACTTCCTTTGAATTTTAGGTTACTGAGGAGCTCTTAAATTTTAGCCATGTTGGTCTTTTACTGCAATCTGCTCTTTTCTCTGCACTGAGATAGTTTATGCTTGTTTCTTTAGCATAACTTTTTTAGGGAACTGACAATTTTCCTATTTAAATGTTTCTTCTTGAAGCTTACATACTAATTCTCATGAGTTTACTGAAATGTGCTGCATTGAAGTCATGTTCTCTCCTCTGCTTCCTAAAAATTCACAGAATTACTCTGTTAGCATGTTAACTTAAGGTCGCTTGTCATCTTCTTTTTCAATCCACTTTTTTCTACTGTTTGATACAAATCTAGAAGTCTTTCTTTTCGTTGCTTTCTCTACCTTTTCTATTAAAAAAGTTAAGTCACCAAGTCCTCTACAGTCTGTTCCCACTGGGCATTCGTATATTGAAATTACTTACCACAATCAAGTCCTTTGCTTTATATAGTGTGGCTGTGTGCTGCAATAAAGTGTCATCCACCTGATCATCTTGACTTAATTATCCATTGCGTTCCTGACCAGGTCAATGCTCAAGTTGTCTTTGCTTTAATTGTTACCCATGTGTTTTCAACAGTTGCGGTGTATGCATCACTCTTGAGGTAGCAGGCACTTCTGCGCTCTTGAACTGGCCAAACCTTCTAGCAGCAGCTGTATTTCTCTATGTTAACTTTGTTGCAGTATTGCACCAAGTCTCAGTTAGAACAGCCAAGTTATAATTTTTGTCATAGATCAAAACTTCAGACTCTTTCCAATTATTGCTTTTGCATCATCTTTCAGTAGTTCGTAACAGACATATTGAAGAACTTCAGCTGACTGGCCAGCGAGCTGCTTTTTTTTCCTGTGGTCTTCTCCATGGCACAGTTATTTCTACCTGTCTGTAATTACCTGTGCTGTAGACCCACGGCAATGCTAAACCATGTGCACCTGTAATTCACCTTCGTCCTTCCATTCTAATTCCTGTGCCTCACCTTTTCAGATGCATTTGACATAGTAAGTTACCTCCTCTACCTCATTCTTACGTTCCTCTTGTTTATTCTGAAGACTTAAATGGAGCAAGTCTGTGATTGTTCATGGGTAGAAGAACAGGGAAAAAGCATTTATTTAGCCTGCTTTCGATGGTGACTCTGCATGTCGTACCTTATGTAACTTTCCCATTCTTGAGATGTTAAGATTTAGAGATATGTTGGGGATTTCTTCAGTTTAAGCTATAGAGGTACAAGAGGCATCTCACAGTCGGGGAAGAGCGAGGGAAGCTCCTCGGTGAGAGGTGATTCAGAGCGGAAGCCCATCGTGGTGCTCCGAATATGCCTCTTCTGTGAACAGCGCTCTCAGCCAACTCTAGGGCAAAGCGATCTCCTTAGGCAGAAGTTAACCTCTGTGAATATAGCCTTTCTGCTTTCCCTGTCCATTTGTATGTATTCTCAGTGTTGTTGGATTTCCACAGAGACTTTGGGGTCTGAGTGTATCTGGGGAGGGAGAAATCTGAAGAAGAAATATTGAACTTGTCAGATGGAACTGATACATTATCATCATATAGAGTTATGGTTCATCTTACCAAAATGACCTGCTCTGCACTCAAAATCCATGACCTGCCCAGAATAACGAGTTGGTTTAGTGGTTAAGAACCTGGGGTTTTTTGGAAGCTCCAATGAAATGTGATGGTCAAGGTTTTCTTAAACTTTGCTTACTACTTTTCTTTTTTCTCCCCCCCCAACCCTTTCCCCATCTCCACCAAGTCTTCCATCCCGTGGAATGTTCGTATTGCCGGTGTGAGAGCATGATGGGTTTCCGGTACCGATGCCAGCAGTGCCACAACTACCAGCTCTGTCAAAACTGTTTTTGGCGTGGCCATGCAAATGGTCCTCATAGCAACCAGCATCAGATGAAGGAGCATTCCTCTTGGGTAACTCACCTTTGTTTGTCATGCTGAAACAACCACCTCTGTACTAATTTAATCTGAAAGTTAAAGTTTTTGTGGTAGAACTGCACAATAGGACTTCTAAAGGTTTTCTAATAGCAAAAGTGTGTAAATAGGTAAACTGTACTGTTTTTATTACAAGTAATGTTGTTAATTTATTGATGATCTCATTGTATTCAGTGCTGTTTAAAGTGCACAAGACAGCACTGGCCTTCTCGAGGCGTTAACGTGGGTATTTTCGTCCCTTATTCACATCAATCCTATTTTTCTCATTTTCCTCTCTTCTAGTTTAAAAGACTTAAAGATTGCAATACCTTGCCTCCCCAGAAGGGTAAAGCAGTTATTGTGAATGCTCTGCTTGGAAAGGAACTTTATCCGAGTGGCATCTTTAAAGACAGTATTTCTTTAAGATAAAAATTCAGTTTTGTCATTGTCCTGACAACTGTAAATACAGGCATTGAAAACTCTTAACTAAAAAACCTTAAAGAAATTATATCAGAAATAACATTCAGTTAGATGATAATCACATCTCAAGAAATAATAGACAATTTTAGATATAAAAACCTATTTTATGGCAAAAGATTAAGCCCAACCTTTTACTTAGTCAAAGAGAAATTCAAATGATGATTGGATTATAATTAGTAATTATCTTCATGAGGAAGAGTCATTATAGTATTACTGTTTAACTTAGAAAATTGGGGCTTAATACCATGCAGTAGTTGGAAGGTGAAGATAGGAAAGTTCAGACTTTAATATTAATCCTTTTTTTAACTATGTGGGTAATAAACTTCTGGAATGTTTAATGTGAACTACAGTAGATTATTATCCCTTTAAGCATATATAAATCCAGTCTGCATTTTTTTAATACAAAGGTGTTTCTAAATAGTAGCTTTAACTCTAATGTAGATGTTTCCTTCCGAAGTCTCTGACCAGTGTTTGCAGCGAGTCAGGTTAGACGGACTGTGCCCCTTCCTGCTACTAGGATCTGTGCATCTGTCATCCCGTTTTCTTTTACTGTTAACTTTTGAGGCATTTGATTGTTACTAGGCTGCACAGAATAAGTTGATTTTAAGATATAATGTGAATTGGAGGAGTGGGAAGTTATATAAACGGAGAAGGAGGATACTCAGACTACCACTCTTGTGGTAAATGAGATGGTGCAGGTTGTTGCGTGATCTGAACTGCAGGACTGTCAGGACGATCCCTAGCTTTAGCATGGACCAAACAGCACTCTCCCAAACAGCTCCTAAAGTCAGGTTTAGGAGCAGACACAGACGAGGAAACCATGCCTGCTAGATAACCTGGGTGCAGACACCTTGCTTTGGAGATCAAGAATTCAAGTTATCTGCCATCAGGACCAAGTAATGGCTTTGGAACTGTTTCCTTCTGTACTCTTCGTGTAGGAGGAGGAGAGGGAATTGCGCATACAGAAACAACACTAAACAAAGCACAGAACTGGAAGTAGAAAATTACTGGAAACAGTAGAAGATACTGGGAAACACTGTTTTTACAGAACAAAGGAAAGAATGTATGAAAGAAAATAATGATAGTTGGGAACCTTGAAAGAGACTAGATTTTAATATCTTATCTAATGAAAACATTGAAACATAAAAACAATTGGTCCAGAAGTCTGTAGAAGGAATTTTAGTGGCAGCAAATTTGGCTGTTCTGTACAGAATCATCAAATCATTGAATGATTTGGGTTGGAAGGGACCTTAAAGCCCATCTCATTCCAACCCCCCTGCCATGGGCAGGGACACCTTCCACCAGACCAGGTTGCTCACAGCCCCATCCAACCTGGCCTTGAACACTTCCAGGGATGGGGCAGCCACAGCTTCTCTGGGCAACCTCTGCCACTGCCTCACCACCCTCACTGGGAAGAATTTCTTCCTCATATCTCATCTAAATCTCCCCTCTTCCAGTTTAAAGCCATCACCCCTTGTCCCATCGCTCCCTGCCCCTGTCAAAAGTCCCTCCCCACCTTTCTTGTCAGCCCCTTTAGGTACTGGAAGGCTGCTCTGAGCTCTGCCTGGAGCCTTCTCTTCTCCAGGCCAAACACCCCCAACTCTCTCAGGCTGTCCTCATAGGAGAGAACAGAAACAAGATGTAACTCATACCAGTAAGAAATTGCAGCAGTAGGTGAAATGGAAGGCAGACTTTTAAAGATGTGCTTGTGTAAATCTGTTTGTAGGAGGTTTGTATAGTGCAACTATGGAGGTATGCCTGGATGTGAGCCAAAAGAATAAAAGGCATGAAGAGTGGAGGAGATATTTACTCCGCTTATTCAGCATAGTTGGAATCCAAATCAAAGAAAGGTGAAATTAAGAGGCTAAAGGTTGTCTGAAGGTGAAGCAAAGACAAAAGATGGAAATGAAGGACAAAAATGAAGACATTTGGGGGATTTCAGTAAACAATAGGGCAATCATAAGGAGCATTTATGTTCCTGTAATCTAAAGTCATATTTCTGGCTCTAGCTCTAGAAAACTACTTCTGAGCCTTTTTAACCATTTGCTGGGGGTTTTAAGCAACAAAGTGTTTTAAATGGACTAAAAAATTCTGGGATATATAAAATACTGTTACAGACTGTGTTGTCTCCTATAAACTAAGCGTAGAAGAGGGATCTTTTAAGAGAGAGAGGTCTCTTACATATTTTTTCTTTTAATCTTTTTTTTTAACTTTTGCAAGTCTTGTGTGTTAATTTTATGAAAATTGAAAATTAGTCTTAATTTTAAAAAATATATCTTAGTTTGGGATTTGGACTGTATTACTGCTAGATAAACGACAGACGAGGAAATCTGTTAGTTGGAGAGGTCAGGGAATCTGAGGTGCCTTTTTCACATCGGTCTTCAGTAGGACACTTCTGCCTTCATTAGCCGGGTGACTAGTACTGCTGGTAAAGAGACGAAGCTGAACCTGATAGAAAGATGAAGAACATGCATCAAAGGGCATGAATTTGAAGGTGTCTATTCTGAATCGCTTACATTTTCAAAAAAGATGCCGTTCAGTACAGAAAATTGCAAAGTTCTCAGGTGGGAGTAAGCAGCCGCAATGTTTCACGAAGGATACGTGGCTGGGGAGCAGCTCTGCAGAAGACAGTTTGAGGGCTGTGATTGTTTATGAACTGATCGTGCATCAGCAGTGTCGGACTGTTGTGAAAACACTCTGTTGGGTGTCTGGAAAGGAAGATGTGACTGCAAAATGTGCATCGTAACTCTTTTGGTGCAGCTTCAGCTGGAATAGCATGACCTACTTGTGTGTTTAGTCCACAATAATTTCTTGAGTGAAGACCCAAAGACTCCTGCTGACCAGATCTGCAGAGATTAGCTGGTACTCTGAAACAATAAAAAAAGAAATGTCTTTTTCCTGGGTTTTCAGTCCAACCAGATCTAGTTCAGTCTTATATGGTGTTTTTTTCAGAGTTTTGGAACCCTAAAACCCAGAATAAGCATTAATAATAAGTATTTTCATAAGGTTCTTTTTCCAGAAATTCTGAAGTGCCTTTGGTAATATTTTTGATACTATAAATCATATAGTATGATGATTTTAAAAAATA